>NW_007248692.1:200725-223877 GCF_000164805.1 Carlito syrichta
GTCTTTCTAAATTACCTGTAAAAGACATCTGGTTTAAAACATGTCAGCAAGTTGTGGTGGCTCACTCCTGTAATTCCAGCACTTTGGGAAGCTGAGGTGAGAAGATTGCCTGAGTCCAGGGGTTTGAGACCAACCTGGGCAACATGGTGAGACCTCGTCTTTATAATAAATAAAAAAAAGAAAAATTAGCCAGGCGTGGTGGCACATGCCTATAGTTCCAACTACTTGGAAGGCTGAAGCAGAAGGATCGCCTGAGCCCAGCAGGTGGAGGCTGCAGTGGCCGTGAATGTGCCACTGCACTCCAACTTGGGTGACAGAGTGAGACTCTGACTCAAATAAAAAAACAAACAAATAAATAAACCATGCAGTACTTTGGGAGGCCGAGGCAGGAGGATTGCTTGAGCTCAGGAGTCAAAGACCAGCCTAGGCAAGACAGTGAGACCTCCTCTCTACAAAAAAATCAAATAGTAAGCCAGGAATGGTGTTGTGTGTCTGTCTCAGCTAGCTACAAGGGCGACTGAGGTGGAAGGATCACCTGAGTCCAGGAGGTTAAGGTTGCCGTGAGCCATGATCATACCACTGTGCTTCAACCTGGGCAATAGACTGAAATCTCAACTCAAAAAAAAGTATGCTATAATTCTGGTTTATATGTTTGTTTTTCTTTTTTCTTTCTTTCCTCTCTCCCCCATCACACTTCTCCCTATATGTTTGTTTTTAATTAGCGGTCAGGTTCTTGAGGTCAAGGAGTGTTTTGCAGAAACTTTGAAGTATCAGTGCCTGGCAGAGAGCTGGAAATGTATTAATGTGTGATGAAATAATGTTTTTTTGTTTTTGTTTTGAGTTGGGGGCCCACTTTAATGCCCAGGCTGGAGTGCAATGGCACACTCATGGCAACTACAGCCTCGATCAGCTGGGCTCAGGTAATCCTTCTGCCTCAGCCTTCCAACTAGCTGGAACTATAGGCACAAACCATGGTACCTGGCTATTTTTTTTTTTTAACTTTTTGAGTCAGAGTCTCACTCTGTTGCCCAGGCTGGAGTGCAGTGGCATGCTCACAGCCACTGCAGGCTTTATTTACTGAGCTCAGATGATCCTTCCACCTCAACCTTCTAAGTAGCTGGAATAACAGGTGCGTGCCACCATGCCCGACTAATATTTTGATTTATTGTAGAGACAAAATCTCACCAAGTTGCCCAGGCTGGTCTCGATCTCCACCTCCCAAAATGCTAGGATTACAGGCACAAACCACCACCCCCTGGTGAAATAGTATGTGTTTTTTTTCTTTTTTTGAGTCGGAGTCTCACTCTGTTGCCCAGGCTGGAGTGCAGTGGCATGCTCGCTACCACTGCAGCCTCAACCTGCTGGGCTCAGGTGATCCTTCTACTTCAGCCTTTCAAGTAGCTGGAACCACAGGCACGTGCCACCACTCCTGGCTGATTTTTTAATTTATTGTAGAGACAAGGTCTTGCCAAGTTGCTCAGGCTGGTCTCAAACCTCTGGACTCAGGCAATCCTTTCGCCTCCACCTCCCAAAGTGCTGGGATTACAATTGTGAGCCACCACTCTCAGCTGAAATAATATTTTTAATTTCAAGACTACAGCTAGAAAGAGGAATGAGGGGTAAATGATTTTGTGTCTTGTCTCCTTCCAGTCTGGAGGCCAGTATGAACTTTTTGCTGTGATTGCCCACGTGGGAATGGCTGACTCCGGTCATTACTGTGTCTATATCCGAAATTCTGTGGATGGAAGATGGTTCTGCTTCAATGACTCCAATGTTTGCTTGGTGAGAAACATCATTCACAGTTGCCTCTTGCCCTGGATTAGCTGTCTCTAATAAATTTTGGGCCCAGGACTGCATGGTTCCTTAAGATCAAGACACACTGTGCACAGAAGGACAACGGTGCTAAAAAGTCTTCATTGTAAATGATGCAGGGGTGCCCAACCTTTTGGCTTTCCTGGGCCACATCAAGTAAAGAGGAATTGTCTTGGGTGGCACATAAATGGTAGAATATAATTAGCATATATACATACTAAGACTTCTTTTTAAAATAATTTTTACTATAACGTTTAGAAAAATGAGAACAAGATAAAACTAGTGGGAAATGTGACCCTGTTTTTGTAAAACAAATCAACATCTGGTTCGATGGAAGCGGTCACAATTCTGAGTGAGCTCTCAAATGTCAGAAATGCTTGTTCAGACTTTGTTTTTCATGTGCTTCCTCATGGAAAACAGCTGCTCACAAATGCATGCGCTGCCAAGAAGCCATGTCATGAATAATAGGCGTGATTGTGAACTTCAAAAGTGGAACTACACCTGGGGTCACGAAGAAAATAAACACCAGGAGACACATGATGTTAAATGCATTTGTGGGGCCATGTGACTAGCTGTCCTGGGCCATGTGAGGCCGGTGGGCTGCAGGTTGGACATGCTGGCTTTAGAGGCGCCGGGTTCTTGGGCGCCACAGGGGCGGGGGGGGCTGTCTGGAGAAGTGAGGAGGAGCAAGGCGAGGCAGAGCACCTGGTACTCCGTGGGCGCTTAATAAATGTCAGCTAGCTGCTTGACTCACTTGTTTATGGACTTCCAGGTGTCTTGGGAAGACATCCAGTGCACCTATGGCAATCAGGACTACCACTGGTAAGAAAAGTATTTGGATGATGGAAACCTGATGAACTTCCCCAGGGTCCTTGGAGTTGTGGGACTCTCAGATTCAACTGTCCCGAATATGCGGATGACTCCAGTGACTAACTGTTCAGTCTCGTCTTTTTTTTTAAATGGGAGTCTCACTCTCGTCGCCCGGACTGGAGTGCAGTGGCACTCTCATGGCCACGGCAGCCTGTTGGACTTACGTGATCCTTCTGCCTCAGCTTTCCAAGTAGCTGGAACTACAGACGCACGCCACCATGCCCAGCTAGTTTTTGTGATTTATTGTAGAGACGGGGTCTCACCACGTCACCCAAGCTGGTCTCGAGCCAACCCCCAGGCTCAGGCAATCCTCTCCCCTGGGCCTCTCAAAGTGCCGACTACAGACTGAGCCACCCTGCCTGGACAGCCTCACCTTTTAACACCCATCCCGCTAGACCATACTTTTCTTTAAGTATATAATTTAGACTCTGATAATACTCAAGTGTAAGTAGCTCTCCAAACAGCTGTCCTCCTTTTTCCTTCTGTGACTGTCCTTTACTGCCCTCTCCTAATTTACCATCTAGGCAAACTCCCACTCACTTTTTTTTTTTTTTTGAGTTGGAATCTTGCTCTGCCACCCAGGCTGATGTGCAGCGGCAGGCTCATGGCCACCGCATCTTTGACTGCTGGGCTCAGGCGATCCTTCAGCCTCAGCCTTTCAAGTAGCTGGGACTACAGGCGCCTGTCACCATACCCGTGCTGTCCAGGCTGGTCTCGAGCTCCTGAGCTCAGACAGTTCTTCACCTCGGCCTCCCAAAGCGAGAGCCATTGTGCCGGCCCACTCAGATTTTCTCTTACTCTAAAGCCTTTACTGATTCACCCAGACAGACTCGTAGAGGCTTTTCATATGCTTTCAATCCAATTTTGAGCATACCCCCTTTATAGCAAGGATCACATTTTTGTTGTTGTTGTTTTTTTTTTGAGTTGGAGTCTCACTTTGTCGCCCAGACTGGAGTGCAGTGGCCGCTCCTGGCCACTGCAGCCTCGACCTGCTGGGCTCTGGCGATCCTTCCGCCTCAGCCTTCCAAGTAGCCAGAACTACAGGCATGCGCTACCACGCCCGGCTGATTTTTTGATTTATTGTAGAGATGAGGTCTCGCTGCCCAGGCGGGTCTCGAACCCGCGGGCTCAGGCCATCCACTCACCTCAGCCTCCCAAAGGCGCGGGATGACAGGCTGAGCCACCGAGCCTGGCAAGATTTCCTTTTTCATCCTCTTTGTCTGGATTGCATTTAGTAAGTAGCAATACATATTTTTTTTTAAATCAATAACTACATAGGAGAATCTGGAGAGAAAAAAGCTGGTAAGGTTAAGGCAGAGAAACTTTATAACTTTTCTCAGCTTTGTTTTCAGGCTGTATACCAAAGCTGATATTTGAGATGGTTTTTAGCTGCCATCATTCAGAAAATAATGAATTAGGTGAAACTTAATTGTGTGTTTGAAACTCTCCTACTTTTTTCTATTTTCTACTCTTCTACTCTTCTGTTTCTTCTGAGCAGCTCTCTTAGATGCCCATTCTTTGTCACTATCTAGTTGTCATCAATTTTCCCATTCTTTAGATCAGGAGGCGGCAGACTCTCTGTAAAGGGCCAGAGGTGAAATATTTCAGGCTTTGGGGCCCATCTGGTCTCTGTTACAGCCACTTCCCTTTGCCCTGTAGCACAAAATCAGCCATGGACACTGCATGATTAATGAGCATGACTGTATTCCAGTTAAATTTATTTGCAGGCCGAACTTGGTGACTCAGCCTGTCATCCCAGCACTTTGGGAGACTGAGGCGAATGGATTGCCTGAGCCTGTGGGTTTGAGACCCACCCGGGTAACTTGGCAAGACCTCATCTCTACAATGAAAAAAATTTAAAAAGTTAGCTGGGTGTGCTAGTGTGCGCCTGTAGTTTTGGCTACTCGAAGGCTGAGGCGGAAGGATCGCCAGAGCCAGCAGGTCGATGCTGGGGTGGCTATGAGTGTGCCACTGCACCGGGGTGAGAGTGAGACTCCAACTCAAAGAAAAAAAAATGTATTTGCAAAAACAGGGTTGGATTTGGCTCATGGGCCCGTAGTGTTGTCAGCCTCTGGCTTGGATATTAACTATTAGAAACTCAGTAGTTATTTTCCTAGATCACCCATTTGCTTCCCCTCTGAGGTGATGGATAGACGACCACTTGATCCAACAACTTGATTTGTTGGACATTTGTTGATGCTTGTCTTACGAATTAACAATGTATCACTTCATGATGAATGTTTCATTTCACAAGGACAACACATTTTCTCTTCTTTGTAGGCAGGAAACTGCATACCTTCTGGTTTACATGAAGATTAAGTCCTAGCGGATGCACCCTACACCTCCAGTGACTGACAAACGAGCATTTTTTTTTCTATTCCTGGATCACCTGAGTCTTCTAAGAGATTTTTCAGTGAGAAGTATGATTTTCAAACTATATAATCAAAACTTATTTATCATCAGAGATATTATCAAAATATTTAACAATGACTCCACACAGGTCCCGATCAGCCAGAATGGATACTTTCACCAGGGACCTGGGTCACGTGACTGGATCAGGGTCCTGGGCGCTCCCTGCTGTGCAAGACATTAACCCCTTAATTAGGAGATTGTGGGGAGTCCAGGTGCTCCTAGGCAGGAGAGCAATGGTAATGAGAGGCATTTGGGTGGCAAGGGTGAGTGGTGGGCAAGTATTTTAATATTTTGCAATATTGTTATTCATTCATTCATTCATCAAATATTTATTGATCACCTATTCCCCATATGATGGTGTACAAGGCACCATAATGAATAAAGTTTTTTCTTCCAAAGGAGTTTGCAGTTTAATGGGAGAATGGTAATGAAAATACATAAAATTCTGAGGGCTTGTGCTGTAGGACTTTAAAGGCAAGTGAAATCACTTCTGTGGTGGAGCCATGGGGAAGCCTTCAGGCTGGGAGGGGTTAAGATGGGGAACAACGATTTATTTATTGATTTTGAGTCAGAGTCTCTCCATTGCCCAGGCTGGAGTGCAATGGCATGCTCACGGCCACCACAGCATCGATCTGCTGGGCTCAGGCGATTCTTCTGCTTCAGCCTTCCAAGTAGCTGGAACTACAGGTGTGCACCACCACGCCCAGCTAATTTTTTGACTTATTGTAGAGATGAGGTCTTGCCATGTTGTCCAGGCTGGTCTTGAACTCCTGAGCTCAGGCAATTCTCTTGCCTCAGCCTCCCAAAATGCTGAGGTTACAGGTGTGAGCCACCGTACCTGGCCTAGGAAAACTATTTGTAGGGAAAAGCACACTCAGTGGCCTGGCTGAAGAAGGCAGTGCTCAACGTTCAAAGACTTAGGCCGATGTACCAGTGTTACAGGAAAGATGCAAAGAATTGCACAAAGAGTAAATCAGAAAGAAAAAGTTTATTTAGAAAGTAGAACAGAGAAAGGCCGGGCGCAGTGGTTCAAGCCTGTAATCCCAGCACTTTGGGGGGCCGAGGTGAGAGGCTTGCCTGAGCCTGTGGGTTCGAAACCAGCTTGGGCAACATGGTGAGAAGTTATCTCTACACTAAAATCAAAAAAATTAGCTGGGCGTGGTAGTGTGTGCCTGTAGTTCCGGCTACTTGGATGGCTGAGGTGGAAGGATTGCCAGAGCCCAGTAGGTCGACACTGGGGTGGCCGTCAGTGTGCCAATGCCCCGAGGCCTGGGCGACAGAGTGAGTCTCTGACTTAAAAAAAAAAAAAAAGAAAATAGGCCAGGCTCGGTGACTCAGCCTGTAATTTCAACACTTTGGGAGGCCAAGGCGAGTGGATTGCCTGAACCCGTGGGTTCCAAACCCGCCCGGGCAACTTGGCGAGACCTCGTCTCTACAATAAATCAAAAACTAGCCGGGTGTGGTAGTGCGCGCCTATAGTTCCAGCTACCTGGAAGGCTGAGGCGGAAGGATCGCCGGAGCCCAGCAGGTCGAGGCTGCGGTGGCCATGAGCATGCCACTGCACTCCAGTCTGGGCGACAGAGTGAGACTCCAACTTGAAAAAAAAAAAAGAAAATGGAACAGAGAAAGAGGGTAGATCCACCTCTCCAAGACTGGAGAGGGGGCCAGGTACTTAATGAATGTTTGATGGCAAATGTTTAAGGCACATGGCTTATCAAGGCTTTCTTTAGGGGTCCAGTAGCATCTCTGGGTGAGATCACACAAGAGCTGTCACCATGGTGATGGTTTGTAAAAAGCATTGCTGTGAAATGTAACAGTGGGAGGGGGGTTATTGCCATGGTGATTAGCTGTTCAGGATGGCAGCAGCTGTTTTAGCAGCGTTTTAGATAATTGATTATGTAGACAAGGACATTAGCCCCAGGTCTGTAAAACTAAGTTTCAAGACACAAACATTCATCTTTGAACATCCTTGGATTTAGGGAACAAAAAGGCACTCAGCTGGAAGTGTGTTCTGTTGCTCATGGGTAAGATAGCAGGAAGACTGGGGTAGAAAAACATACTTGGGAAAATTGTAGGAAGACTGGGGCCATCATAATTTGTTTCTTTTATCTCGGTGACTGGATGGTTTGTCATGTAAGATAGCTAGAAACTCATCCTTGGAGCAAGGATGTTAATTATAAAATCCTGATGCCTGTGACTGGGGTTAGCTTACAGCAATATTTATCAGTGACTCTGAACAGTGGAGTTAACTAAACTTAGTTTAGAGCAAGAGCTAGCGGAGCCATTCACAAAATAAAACATTATTCACTACAGCCTACCACTAACTGATAGTTATAACAAGACAAAAAATATGAGCCAATGCCAAGCTGCCTGCCCACAATGGCCAAGGTAACTCCATTTCGGCTTTTTGTCCTTTCAAAGACCATTCACAAATTAGGATTTTCTATACCAAGGAAGCAAGTGGTGAGAAATAACGATGGGAATGTAGACAGAATTCAGAATGCAGAGGGTCTTGAACTAGGCTAAGAAGTCTGGATCGAATTTGGTAGGTCATGAACCATTTAAGAAGTTTGAAGAGGAGCGGAATGCTGAGTTGTCCTATGTTGGATCGCCTGAGCCCAGCAGGTTGAGGGTGCAGTGGCTGTGAGGTGCCAGTGCACTCCAGCCTGGGCGACAGAGTGAGCCTCGACTCAAAAATAAATAAAACACTGTTGTTTATTTATTTGTTTATGTTATTTTTTATTTTTATTTTTGAGTTGGAGTCTCACTCTGTCGCCCAGACTGGAGTGCAGTGGCCACTCCAGGCCACCGCTGCCTCGACCTGCTGGGCTCTGGCGATCCTTCCGCCTCAGCCTTCAAAGTAGCTGGAACTACTGACACATGCTACCACGCCCGGCTAATTTTTTGATTTATTGTAGAGATGAGGTCTCGCCAAGTTGCCCAGGCGGGTCTCGAACCCGCGGGCTCAGGCAATCCACTCACCTCAGCCTCCCAAATTGCAGGATTACAGACTGAGCCACTGAGTCCCGCTAAGTACTGTTGTTTATAAACAAACAAACAAATGTGATTGATGAGGAAATGGTTTATTTTCAGGATTGCTGGACAGAAGCTGCTTAACTGGTTTGTAAATGTGATGCAACCCAGAAATGCTCTGACTCCTTAAGATAGAGGCTGGTCACCAGCCCTTTGTTTTCTTCACTTCCTGGTTCTTCCCCCCACCCCCTTTGAGAATTTAGCGGGCTTATTTTCATGTGCTTTATTCTGGACATGGGCCTGAAAACAAAGAAGAGAAAAGGGAAGGGGAGGACGGTCAGCACGTCACATTAGGGCTTTGGAAAGAGAAACTTATATCCTTCAATCAGATATTGACAAATATCTACAGGGACCGTTTCTTGCCATATTTGGATGAAAAATACTTAGTCGATGTTCAGGAAAGGTTGTAACCTCCGTAATACTCAGTCAATGAGGAACCAGGGAGGAGTTCGTGCACTAGGAGACTAAAAGCTAGTCATAACCACCTTGGGTGTGCCTGCCCACCAGACACCTGATCTTGCAAGATCATCATTAAAGTCTCGCTTCTGTTGCACTTCGTGTCTCCATGTCCATCCTTTGAATTTTGGATGGGTGAGCTTGTTTCTCACAATTTGGGGGTTTGTCAGGGATGCTCTGTGTCTGTGGGAGGGGGACCCCTGCAGAGGGGAAGACATGGAAGGAGAAAATAATTGAGGAGTTACTGAGAGAAACTCAGTTTTTGTGAGAAGAGGAAAAATAGAAACAAAAGGCAAAAACCATGGTTTCCACTGTAGAAGAGGCAGTCAAGAAAAGACTAGACCAAGGTCTTCCTCCAAAGGGGAAAAGAAGTTAAATTTCAACAGGGAGGTAAAAGGGAAATGCAGGGAAAATTGCCTAAGAGTGTAAATGGATGCTACAAAAGTGGGAAGCTAGGATACTTTAAGAGGGAATGTCCTAAATGGGAAAAAAGAAGAGAAGGTGATCCCCCCTCCATGACCTTTGATGAGGACTGGAGGGTCAAGGGTTCCTTTTTAATGGGTCCCACCAGGAACCCTTGATAAATTTGAGGGTGGGACCGGAGAGGGAGAAGGTGATTTTTTTAAGTTGATATTGGGGAGCCTTGCTTCTATCAGCTGAGGGAAACAGAATTCTCTAAGGAGAAATTAACTGTATCAGGGGTGAAAGGAGAGAGATTTCAGCTCCCAGTTTTCAAGAGAATGTTAATTAGATTGGGATCAGAATAAGCAGAGGAATCGCTCCTGTATGTCCTCAAAGCAGGAACTAACCTCCTAGGTGGAGACCTGACTGTGATACTAGGTTTAGGATTAAGAGTGGAAGAAAGGCCGGGCTCGGTGGCTGAGCCTGTAATCCCAGCACTTTGGGAGGCTGAGACGAGTGGATTGTCTGAGCCTGCAGGTTCGGGACCAGCCCAGGTAACTTGGTAAGATCTCCTCTCTACAACCAATCAAAAATTAGCCTGTGGTTCCACCTACTTGGAAGGCTGAGGCGGAAGGATCACCGGGACCCAGCAGGTCAATACTGGAGTGGCCATGAGTGTGCCACTGCACTACAGCCTGGGTAATGGAGTGAGACACCAACTCAAAAAAAAAAGTCAAAGAAAGACAAATACGAGTAACGATGGGCCTTCTAACAGCAGAGGAGGAAGAGTAAATTGATCCCCTTGTGTGGGTTAGGGAAGGCAATAGAGGCAGACTAAAGATCACACCTTTATGGACAGAACTGAAGAAACCAGGAGAAGTGATTTGCAAGAAACTATATCCCATTCCCTTTGAGGAAAGGAAGGATCTTCAACCAGTAAGAGAGAGTTTAATTAGAGATGGACTGCTAGAACCCTGCATGTCACCATCCAACACTCCGAACCTTCCAGTCAAGAAACCAGATGGGTCACATAGACAAGTATAAGACTTAAGGGCCATAAATCACATTGTCCAGGCCCACCACCCTGTGGTGCCTAATCCCTACACCCTTCTTAGTAAAATCCCTTACAAACACAAGTGGTTTGGTGTGGTGCATTTAAAAGATGCATTTTGGGCGTGCCCCTTATATTCTGGAAGCAGAGAACTCTTTGCCTTTGAATGGGAAAATCTGGTAACTGGGAGTAAACAGCAGTATCGCTGGACTGTGTTGCCACCAGGCTTCACAAATGCTCCAAGTTTATTTGGCCAAATCCTAGAAAAGGTCCTAGGAGAAGTCCAATCTTCCATCGGAACTCTGCTATTACAGTATGTAGATGATATTTTAATTTCAGGAAAAAGAAAATAAAAGTATTAGAGACCACCATAAGTTTGCTCAACTTTTTAGGTGAAAGGGGATTACGGGTCTCTAAGAATAAACTACAATTCATGGAAGAGGAAGTCAGATACCTAAGGCACATAATCAGTGAAGGGAAGAAGAAAATAAACCCACTAGCCGGGCTTGGTAGCGCGCGCCTGTAGTTCCAGCTACTCGGAAGGCTGAGGCGGAAGGATCGGCGGAGCCCAGCAGGTCGAGGCTGCGGTGGCCGGGAGCGGCCACTGCACTCCAGTCTGGGTGACAGAGTGAGACTCCAACTGAAAAAAGAAAAAAAAATTAAGAAAATAAACCCAGAAAGAACATCAGGAATAGTGGGTCTGCCTCTACCCAGAACCAAGAGGGAACGCAGAAAGTTTGGGGGTATTAACAGGTTATTGTTGACTGTGGATTGACTCATATGCCCAAAAGACCAAGATTCTAAAATTATTAGAAGAACCCGACTCCTTGCAATGGTCCTCAGAAAGAAGCTCAAGCCACAGTGAGCTAAAGCAAGCTCTCCTCACTACTCCAAGCCCTCCCGTCCTTGGAGAAGCCATTCCACCTGTTTGTTACAAGGGTGTGGCTCTTGGGGTTCTGACTCAAGTCTGGGAGGGAAAAAGGCAACCTGTTATCTTCCTTTCTGAGCTCCTTGATCCCATGACTAGGGAGTGCCCCGAATGTATACAGGCAGTAAGCTGCTACTGCCCTACTGGTTGAAGACAGCAACAAGTTAACTTTTGGCGGGGCCTTGATAGTAAGCACTCCACATCAGGTCAGAACTATACTGAATCAAAAAGCTGGAAGGTGGTTGACTCCGAAATATTCAAATATGAAGCCACTTTATTAGAGAGAGATGATTTGGTCCTCACAACAGATACCTGCCTGAACCCAGGTTTCTTATGGAAAAGGGAGGATGACCCAAGGGTACTAGAACGTGACTGTTATGACATCACAGAATACCAAATCAAGATCAGACCAGATGTGAGGGAAGCCCCACTCCATGATGGGATTAGATTATTTGTGGACGTGTCTTCCTGAGTAATAGAAGGAAAAAGACATAATGGCTATGCCATAATTGATGGGAAAAAAAACAATCTCTATGTGAGGGGGGTAGGCTGCCCAATGACTGGTCAACTCAAACCTGTGAATTGTAAGCTCTTAATCAAGTCCTAAAGCTCGCTGAAGGCCAGAAAGGCACTATACAAACTGATTCTAAGCATGCTTATGGAATGGTACCTTTGGAAAAATCTGGACAGAGCGAGGCCTTATAAATAGCAGGGGAAAAGAACTAACATATGAGGAATTAATTAAGGCAATACTAGAAAATTTTCTGCTTCCAGAGGAGGTGGTGATAGTTCATGTAAATGGTCGCCAAAAAGGAAATTCTACGGAAGCCATAGGAAATAGGCTCACAAGTGAAACTGCTAAATGAGTTCTCTGGAGGAAGAGATTAGATTATTGAATCTAATCCCAAAGATCCCTAAGGTGACATTAAGTTTCACTAAAGAACTAAACAAAAAGAACCAAACAAAACTGGAGCCATCCTAACTGATGGGTGCTACCTGATAGAAGGGAAATAAGTGAGCCGTGATGAGGGAATTAACGTCCATACCACAAAAAGGAAGTCATTAGGATCTCCAGCTGTGTGTGATGCAATACTTAGAAATTATGGCTGCCCAGGAGTTTACACCATTGCTAAACAGGTTTGTGGAGGTGTAACATGTCAGAGAATAAATAAAAGAGTGATTAGAAAACACACTACAGGAGGAAGACTTCCTGGACTGAGACCATTTCAAAGTATTCAGATGAATTCCACAGAAATGCCTAAGGTGAGAAAGCTAAAATATTACTAGTAATAGTTGATCACCTCTCTGGCTGGGTAGAAACCTTCCCTTTTCCGACCTCCACTGCTGGTAACATTACCAGAGTAATTCTAGAGCAAATTATACTTAGATTTGGCCTGCTGGAAAATATTGATTCAGACAATGGGAGTCACTTCACCTTGAAAGTCATGGAACTATCGCATTCCTTGGCATGCCCCTTCCTCCGGGAATGTAGCAAGAATGAATCAAACTATAAGATTTGATGCTTGGCAGATTTTATCTTGTGGAAATCTAGAAAATCAGAGGTAGTTGTCTCAGGCAGAAAAGTCGAAAAGTTCCTCTGTCCTGAACCAAGCCCAAGAAAGGATTATTATATGAGATATCCTTGCCCTGGTTGGAATTATGTATGGTAGACTACCCAATACCAGGGATGGACCACTAATACATGGTAAAACAGAGCTTAAAAGGCAAATTATCAAATTAATTTTAGAAACTAAATTACCATGGACTAAATCTCTCCCAATAGCACTTTTAGGATTAGGACGGCACCCAGGAGGGATGTGGGGATGTCCCCCTACGCGTTGCTATATGAGCTCCCATATTTAGGTAGGGCTACAGTCCTCGCCACTGTGGAAACGAAGGACCAATTCCTGAAAAACAATATATTGGCCATTTCTTCCACTTTACATTCCTCAAGTTGAAAGGACTCCTTGTCCAGACCCCACCTCTTGAGTTTGCGGTTCATCACTTCCATCTCAGTGATCTTGTGCTCATAAACACTTGGAAGGAAGACAAGCTCCAGCCAAGTTGGGAGGGCCCCTATCACGTACTCCTGACCACTGAGACTGCTGTATAGACTGCTGAAAATGGGTGGACTCACTACACCCGAGTCAAAGGGCTGGTAAACGAAGAAGAAACCAGGGACCAGTGGGAAAGTACTTAAGTCCCTGGAGAGCCCCTAAAAGTAACCCTGAAGAAAACATCATGATGGGTTGGCTTCCTATCTGGTGCCTGTTAGGGTCTAGAGAGATTATTTTTTATTTATTTATTTTGAGTTGGAGTCTCACTCAGTCGCCCAAACTGGAGTGCAGTGGCCGCTCCCGGCCACTGCAGCCTCGACCTGCTGGGCTCCGCCGATCCTTCCGCCTCAGCCTTCCAAGTAGCCTGAATTACAGCATGCACTACCACGCCTGGCTGATTTTTAAAAATTTATTGTAGAGATGAGGTCTCACCTAGTTGCCCAGGTGGGTCTCGAACCCACGGGCTCAGGCAATTCATTCACCTCGGCCTCCCAAAGCATGGGATTACAGGCTGAGCCACCAAGCCCAGCCTAACGAGATTTAAATATTAAGGTCACAAGAGGAAGGCCCAATTAGCCCAGGTCATATATATTACAGGTATCCAGTCAGATTGATAATTAATGTAATGAAGACTCCCTTGCTTTGTGCAAATGATAAGATTTGATGCTTGGCAGGTTTTATCTTGTGGAAATCTAGAAAATCAGAGCTAGCTGTCTCAGGCAGAAAAGTCCCTCTGTCCTGAACCAAGCCCAAGTGAGGGGTATTATATGAGATATCCCTGCCCTGGTTGGAACAATGTATGGTAGACCACCCAATACCAGGGATAGATCGCTAAAACATGGTAAAACAAAGCCTAAGTTCCCTAAGAGATAAAATACACCTATCCAAAGGTACCCCACCCATGGCATGTCAAAATTTTTAAAATGTAAGCCCTTAGGCTGGGCGCAGTGGCTCAAGCCTATAATCCCATCACTTTGGGAGGCAGAGGTGAGAGGATTGCCTGAGCCCACAGGTTGGAGACCAGCCTGGGCAACTAAGGGAGACCTCATCTCTACAATAAAATAATAATAATAAAAAAGATTAGCCGGGTGTGGTGGCGTGCACCCATAGTTCCAACTACTTGGAAGACTGAGGTGGAAGGATTGCCTGAGCCCAGCAGGTCGAGGCTGCGGTGGCCATGAGTGTGCCACTGCACTCCAGCCTGGGTGACAGAGTGAGACTCCAACTAAAAAAATAAAAATAAAAATAAACCCCAAAAAATAAAACCTCAAATATCCCCGAGCCAACCTCAGGTCCCCAAGATCATAGCAATCCTCCTAATAATGATTCCAAAAGAGTAATTATAGAGCAATTATAATTGAAGTTAAAGATTTAAAGTAGACCCTTGAAATTGAGACAGGACATGCAGATGCTAATACTTGGGTAGAATGGATTAAATTTTCTGTGTACGTGCTTCACAAAAGCAATTGCAGGGTGGCCACAGGTGCAGGTGGTACCATTTCCTCTTGAATGGGATACAGACCCTGCAGGAATGGTTGCAGGAATGACTCTGTACCAAGACAAGGATGCCTGGGGAAATGAATCCTGCAAAAGCTTGTCATTGCTCTTTCCCGCATTACAGAGGTCAGACACGAGGCCGATCCCCTCCTCCGTGAGGGCGCTCAATTACTTCTCTTGCCTCTCAAGGCAGGGGGAAGAGACCTGTTGACCTGTACCCATATCCTAAATGTCACTGGTGAGCTGAATTACAATTACTCCCGCTTGCACATCCCACAAGTGGATGTTTGGTGGTACTGTGGATAGAGGAACCTGTGTGACTTATTGTCATCCAACTGGACTGGGACTTGTGCACTAGTCCAATTGGCCGTTCCATTCACCTTGGGATTCTATCAAGTCGTTGGGGGAAATAGTGTCCATCATCTCAACGGAAGAGCGTTGGAGGGATCCTTGTGTATTTAGACTCAATAGGGGTCCTAAGGGGAGTCCCCAATGAATTTAAGGCCAGAAACCAAACAGCTGCTGGATTTGAGTCTGCACTCTTCTGGTGGTCCACCATTAATAAAAATGTAGACTGGGTTAACTACATTTATTACAATCAACAAAGATTTATTAACCACACTAGGGATGCCCTCCGAGGGGTGGCTAGTCAACTGGATGCCACCAGCAGGATGGCTTGGGAAAATCAAATTGTATTATGATTGTATATGATTCTAGCAAAGAAAGGAGGGGTCTGTTATGTTAGGAAAAAAAGCTGTGGTTTTATTCCAAATAATACTGCCCCCGATGGTACTATTACCAAGGCTTTATGAGGACTTACTATTCCAGCTAATGAACTATCTGAAAATTCAGGAATTGATGACCCATTTACTAACTGGTTAGAAGGATGGTTTGGTAGATGGAAAGGAATGGTTGCCTTGGTTTAAAATTCTTTAGTAATTATAGCTGAAATCCTAACAGCAGTAGGATGCTGTTTTATCTCTTGTGTAAGAGAACTAACCCAGAGACTCATAGAGCCATAAATAAACAGATGCTTATGTCTTATAACTGAAGCAGCCTCTTATTATTGAATGATAAGCCTGATTATGAGGAGGAAAACCAATATATACTTAATAAGTTCAAGCAACCATATGGTCCCAAAGGTAACCAGGATGTACATGAAAATAAAGTCAGAGGAACCTAGAAGAGGAAGGAATTGTGAGGAATAAGGAAATGATTTACTTTCAGGATTGCTGGACAGAGGCCACTTAACTGGTTGTAAATGTGACGCAACCCAGAAATGCTCTGACTTCTTAAGACGGAGGCTGGTCACCAGCCCTTTTTTCTCTTCATTTCCTGGTTCCTCCTCCCCTTTGAGAACACGTGGCAGGCTTATTTTCATGGGCTTTATCCTAGGCACGCACCAGAAAATAAGGAAAAGAAATGGGAAGGGGAGGGTAGTCACCATGCCATATCGAGGCTGGTGGGGGGGGGGAAGAAACTTATATCCCCCAATCAAATAGTGACAAATATCTACAGGGACTGTGCCTTGCCATATTTGGATGAAAAATGCTTAGGTGATGTTTGGGAAAGATTGTAACCTCTGTTTTACTCAACCAATGAGGAACCAGGGGAGGAATTTGCACACTAAGAGATAAAAAGCTTGTTGTAATCACCTTAGGTGTACCTGCCCGCCAGACACCTGATCTTGCAAGACTATCATTAAAGATTCCCATCTGTTGTACTCTGTGTCCATCCTCTGATTTTGGACCGGTGAGCTTGTTTCTCACAATAAATAAATAGATTGAAGATAGATAGATGGATAGATAGATAGATAGATAGATAGATAGATAGATAGATAGATAGATAGGGTTAACTAACAGCAATAGTTAACTGGCAACAAATGGTTAGTTACTTTTTGTTTTCTGCAAATGTTTTACAGCTGGTTAACCAGCTTTTACAGCTCTTTGCTGTTATCAGTAAATTTCTTTGTAACATTTATAAAATCTCATCCTGAGATTTCATTCCTCAATATAATTTACTCAGTTTCCCCAACTGATGCTGGCCTAATCAGGTCTCATATATACCTCCACAAAGATAAGGCAAAATGCAAGAAAAGCCAGGATGAGGAAAATTTCTGTTTCTTGTAACTGAAGCAATGGAGCCTTGCCAGGCACTCACTTGGATTGACATACTACATAAAAAGATCCACCCTTAGTGCTAGGGATATACTCTTAAGAAATGGAGACCAGGAGGAGGATCTGCACTCTCTGATCCATTGCAGTTGTTTGCAATAGCCCAGATGTGGAAACAACCCAAATGTCTTCTGATGGATGAGTGTATACAGAAAATGTGGTTGAACTTACCTGAGGTTTCTAAAGGAGTCGACTTCATGGAAATGGAGAGTGAATGGTGGTTGCCAGGGGTAGGGGGAGGATAAATGGGGGCAATGGTGGGTGGGATGTGGCAAAAAACTCATGGGCTCTTTGACTCCACCCTAAAACAAATCTTAGAGTGGCCAGCAAAGTTTTAAAACAGAGTTTATTAGCGAGAAGAAAAGTCAAGAGGAAGATTTGTGGCAGAAAGGCTTGCCATGGGCAAATTTCTCAAAAAAGAAAAACTGCTTTTGCTCTCAGCTTAAAGAGTTAGCTATAGCTACCTACTCATTGATATGCTAATGAGGGTGGGGCACAGGTAACCTCCTGTGGAGAGATTGCTATCTTTTTGAATATTCAAGTTCATGAGCTAAAAGGTGGACTGATGAACATTTCTACACCCTTGATCAGTGAAGGGATGGGGTTGAACCTTTTGCCTTCAACAGGGAAACTAAAGGATTTTTAGTAATTATTATGCTAAACCAGGAGCTGAAAGCTAAGGTTGTCCTGTTCTAGATTGGCTAAGGGCTTGGGGTAGGCAGGTGAGTTCACATTCCAGCCTGGCCTCCAGTAAAAAAAATAATAATAATAAATGTCTGCAGGTGTCCTAAAATCTGCCCACAAGAAGTTTCTCTCTCTGTGCCTAACCTTGCCTCAGAAAGTGTTTGCTCAAAGGCTATGAAGTTTCAGTGACACAAGATGAATAAGTTCTAGAAATGGGCCATTCAACTTTGTGCTTATGCTTAATCATGCTGGATCATGCACCTGAAGTTTTGCTACAAGGGTCGATCTCGTGTTATTACTGAAATGAAAAACAAAACTTAAGAAAATAGCAGGATGAAAAAACATACCATGAAAAAGCCAACAGAAAGCTTCTATGGCTATGTTAGTATTAAATCAAAAGGTTTTTTTTGTGTTTTTTTTTGAGTTGGAGTCTCACTCTGTCACCCAGACTGGAGTGCGTGGCACACTCCCAGCCACCGCAGCCTGAACCTGCTGGGCTCAGGCGATCCTTCTGCCTATTTCAAACTGATTTCTATGCTTTTCCTCTCTGTCCTGTGAGCAGGGGTGGCTCCCTGTGTCCGATACAGAGACCTGCTAATGTCCATCCATACCACCACAGCCTCTAGAGAAGGGCAGGGCAAGGGTTCAAGTGCTCCTGCATTCCTGAGCACATAACTGAGAGTTCCCTTGGCTTCTATGCACTCCCAGTAGGCAGCTTCAGGGGATCCTTAACTTCCCTGCAGACTATGCCCAAAGATGCAAATCCCTGTTTATTCCCTTTCTTAACAATCATAAGTTTGAACGATATAGTATTAATGTAATCGTAAGTCTTGCGATTTTTTTTGAGTTGGAGTCTCTCCATCGCCCGGGCTGGAATGCAGTGGCACACTCATGGCTACTGCAGCCTTGACCTGCTGGGCTCAGGCAATCTTTCTGCCTCAGCCTTCCAAGTAGCTGGAACGACAGGCACGTGCTACCACGCCTGGCTAATATTTTGATTTATTGTAGAGACAAGTTCTTACCATGTTGCCCAGGCTGGTCTCAAACTCACAGGCTCAGGCAATTCTCTTGCCTTGGCCTCCCAATGTGCTAGGATTACAGGCTTGAGCCACTGTGCCCGGCTTCTTCTTCTTCTTCTTTTTTTTATTTGGGGTCTCACTCTGTCACCCAGGCTGGAGGGCAGTGGCATGCTCGTGGGGGCTTACTACAACTTCAACCTCCTGGGGCTCAGGCGACTCTCCTGCTTCAGCCTCTCTAGTAGCTGGGACTACAGGTGCGTCCCACCAAGCTCGCTGATTTTTTGATAATTTGTAGAGACAAAGTCTTACTATGTTGCTTGGGCTGGTCTCAAACTCCTGGGCTCAAGCAATCCTCCCGCCTCAGCCTCACAAATTGCTGGGATTACAAGGCATGAGTCACAGCGCCTGGCCCCTGTCTCCATTCTTAGTCCTGTTCTCACCCTTCTCCACTCTGTCCCCAGGACTGAGCCACGTGGTACCCAGATGCCCCTCCCACTCGGTGCAAATAACTAATAAGAGGAGTCCTAGAATCCTGTTACCATCTCTACCGATTTCCATCAATTCCACAGTTTAACAAATAGAACACACAGCCTCTTAACCACCCCCCATCTCGCCAGCTCCCTCTTTCCTCCTGCATAAAGGTGAATGTGCCTCACCATCCCCTAACCTGACCACACCCCACCCTGTCCCTCCCTCGTCCCCTCCTTTACAGATCCCTGGCATCAGCCCTCAGCCCTCCTGGCACGCTCTTGCTGTACTGCCTTCAGGTTCTTTCTTGAAAATGACTCCAGGGGTGTCTTTCTAAAGTGTCAGGTTCATCCATCCTGTCTCCTGTTGACAATCTCTGACAACCCCAGATAATGAATCAACCCACCCCCTCAGAGAGTGTACAAGGACCTACTTTCTGGCTCTGGATACTCATGCCTGTGAGAAACGAACTCACCTGCCCAGAATCAAAGGATGGACACAGAGGTATGGAGTAAAGCAGAAGCAAGACTTTAATGGTGATCTTGCAAGATCGGTTGTCTGATGGGCAGGCACACCACAGCTATTATAGTTAGCATATTTGTAACCTAGAATGCAAGTCCCTCCCCTATTCTCCCATAGGCTGGCCTTTACAGAGGTCACAACACTTTCCCTACGTGGCACACATCGATGGGTCACGTAATTAGTTCATCTGCACGTCCTATTTGTTGATTGGTTTAGAGTTGCTACAAAAAAAATCCCTTCATTTACATGTCCTATTTGCTGATTGGTTTACAGGATTTCATTTTGATTGGGTCCCTCCGAAATTTGAACATAAAAGCCCCACAAAGTGAAAGCTCATGAAAAGAACAAAGCAGGAAGTGACTCAGCAAAGGCATTTAAACATGGCTCAGGGTTTATTTTGAAAATAAATCATTCTATTTCTTATAATATCTGCCTGCAATGACCACTCCATGTGTTCAGTGCTCCTGTCAATCGCGTATCTGCTATCCCATCAACATGCCATTCAGAGTCTTTAATATTTCCCAAAATCCTCCCTCTCTTCCAGGACTATGGTGGGCTTTGTCCTCCAGCAGGACTCCACGCTCCAGTCACACCCAGGCCACAGTCTCCTCTTCTGGTCCCTGTGGAAGAGGGCTGCTGAGAGCCTTCTGCATTCTCTCCATGGCAGCCTCCTCACATGGGGCGGTCGTCATATTTCCACGTCCTTCCTCTCCAGAAGTCCTCACTGGAAAGGTTGTTGATGAATCAGCTTCCTGGGACAGAGCTGGCGTGTGGCCGGTGGACGATGTGGACTGACATTGACCAGACTCAGCCCACCCCACGCATGCAATTCCTACCAAGAGACTGAAGCCTGGCCAGTGAACAGCAGGGGGTGCTGTGGGTCTATCTCAGGGATTGCACAGTGAGTGCCCACCGCTGTGCCACCCCCCCCAAAACTTCCAAGGCCTGGGCAGCGGAAGTGGAATCTACACTCACTGAAGCAGAATCAGAAGCTTTGTCCTCTCTGAGGGTGGTCCCAGCACCCGCCTCCTCCCAGGCCCTGCCTGCCAGACTCTGCCCTCCACCGTCCCCCAGGGTGGGGCAGGGTAGGGACAGGCAGTGGGGGGACACATTTGCATCTCTAACCCCTCCTCTGTGAGGCCGAGGGAGGCATAAGAGAGGCCTGATCCACTCCAGTTCTGGACCTCTGGAGGGCTGTGTCCACCATGGCCTAGGTCCCTCCCCTCTTCCACATCTCAGGTAGGGACAGGCCTCGCATGTCCAGGGCATGTCCCCCAGCCTGAGTCAGTCCCCTCTGGCTCAGATCTCCCCAAAGCTTCATGCTGGTAGGTGCTCCGGCATCCAGAAGGGTCCGTGTCTGCAGGTGCCCTCTCCCAGCTCATGCTGACTCAGCCTCCTGGCTCTCTGCATCTCTGAGAGCATCTGCCAGGCTCACCTGCACCCCACCCCATCCCAGGGCTTCCGAGTTGGTGCCTACTGAATATACCGGTGCAAGCAGTATATTCAGTTGACTGCTGAAAGTAGGAAAATGAGCTTTTCCTAGCTTTCTTCTTGACCAGAGATTGGGGTCCCTCCCAGAAGGTGGACAGTACGCCCCAGCATGGACTCTGCTCTTTGAGGAATTGGAGCAGAGACCTCCCCTTCCTTCCCAGTCTTCTGTGCTCAGGGCTGCCCACCCTGGTGTGCACACTCCAGCTGGCATGGGGGCACCACTCACCCAGTTGTCCACTCTCAGGGCTGTGGATTCCTACCTGCCTCCTGGGGGAGCTGGTGTTCTTGGTCATCTTAGGGAGCAAGACTTGCAAGAGAAGTGTAATTTTTCCTTCTTATTTATTTATTTTTTGAGTGAGTCTCACTCTGTTGCCCAGACTGGAGTGCAGTGGCACACTCATGGTTGACTGCCTCGACCTACTGGGCTTAGCTGGGACTACAGACATGTGCCACTACGCCCGGTTAATTTTTTTCATTAATTGTAGAGATGAGGTCTCACCGTGTTGCCCAGGCTAGTCTCGAACCCCTGGGCTCAAGCAATCCTCTTGCCTCAGCCTCCCAAAGTGCTGGGATTATAGGCGTCGGCTACTGCACCTAGCTCATATCTTTCTCTTCCTGATGATAATGGCCTTTCCTCTTCTTGAATAATGTCCCTGTGCATTTTTGTTAATGGGCTTCTGTTCCGTCGAGGGTGAAGCTGGGGACAAGCGACGAGGGCTATGAAGACTGGCGTGCCATGGTGGGACGTGCTGTGTGATACGAGAGAGAGGTGCCTACCCCCTTAGGTTCACTTAATGCCATCATCACCATATCTGGCAAACATTTGGGTTGTTTCCACTTCAACTCATTATGAATAATCCGGCTCTGTTCCTTCACCTATAAGTCATTATTTGAACACACATTTTTCTCTTGGGTAAGTCATTAAGAATAGAACGATGTCATTTTTTAAAAGTTTATGTTAACTTTATAAAGAGTGACCAAACTTTTCCAAAGTGGTCATATCCCTGCCAGTGATATATCAGAGGTCCACTTGCTATAAATTCTTGTCAATAGTTCTTATTGTCATTCTGTTTACTCTGAGTCATCATGTGTTTGAGTCATGAAGTATCATGGATTTAATTTTCCATCTCCGACTCATAATGTTAAATACATTTTAAATGCTTATTGGCCATTTACAGATATTGTTTCGTCAAGTGACTGTAGTGACTGTATACATACTTTTTTCACTTTTTATTTAATAATCCTTTGTCATTTTCAAAGCCGACAAAAGCCAACACTGGGAAAAGGACACCCTAGTTAACAGATGGTACAAGAGAAGAGTCTGGCTAGTTCCAGCCCAGGTTGCTTGATTTTTCTCATCTTTGCCCTATGCAGTTCTTTCTTTTTTTTTTTCTTTTCCTTTTTTTCTGAGTCGGAGTCTCATCCTGTCACTCAGGCTGGAGTGCAGTGGCACAACCAGGGTTCACCGCAGCCTCGACCCCCTCGGCTTAGGTGATCCTTCCACCTCAGCACCCAAGTGGCCAGGACTACAGGTGCATGCCACCACATCAAGCTAATATTTTTTTTTTTTTTAGAGACAAGGTCTCACTATGTTGTTCGGACTAGTCTCAAACTCCTGAGCGTAAACAATCCTCTTGCCTCGGCCTCCCAAAGTACTGAGAGGTGTGAGTCACCGTGCCCGGCTGGTTATTATGACTTCTTTGATGAAGAGTCATGGGGCTGCTGCTGGTCCTTTTCCTCCCTGGGTGCTGAGGAAACTCTATCTTGGTTTTCTCCATAGGGGAAACTCACTGTAGCTGCCTCATGTCGGTCATCTTAATTCTCTCCAAGATTCCTTTTAATGCATGTATATTTTATTGAAATCATATTTCTCATAGCATATAGCCTGCTTTTATCACTAACAAATATATGGAGAACAATTTCCAGTGACAAGTGATACCATTCTAATAACTAAATCTTGAACACATCACTCAATAAAAACAATAACATCACTTATCAGGTTTCCATTGCGTTTTCCAGTGGGAGGAGGTTGCCAGACGGAACTCTGAGCAAATGAGGGTGTAACATCATCTATTTACACAACAAGTAAATAAGCCCTGTGCCCTGACCTCTACAGAAGCAATTCTAAGAGCATATTGGAGAAAAATTTGTTTTAATAAGTAATCTGTAGCCAGGCTTGGTAGCTCACACCTGTAATCCCAGCACTTTGGGAGGCTGAGGTAAGAGGATTGCCTGAGCCCAGGGGTTCGAGACCAGCCTGGGCAACTTGGAGAGAC
>NW_007248692.1:223897-262882 GCF_000164805.1 Carlito syrichta
GCAGGTTGAGGCTGCAGTGGCCATGAATGTGCCACTGCACTCCAACCTGGACGACAAAGTGAGACACCAACTAAAAAAAAAAAAATTGCAGTGAGGAGGGAAAAAAACCATTTTGAAATAACCAAATAACCTTCCAGTTGTATTTTTTCATCACTTTGAAGTTTTTTTTGTGTGTGTGTTAAAAGTGAAAATGAGCTGAACCAGTGGTTCTGCCTTTCTTTAGATGTGGCGGCAAGAGTCTGGCCTTGTACTGGTTCCACACGTGCTATTTGACCAGGTGTTCCCTAATGGCCTCCCCTGTGGGGTAGGTACGCACCAGCTCCAAAGCTGCTCTCTGGAATCCAGGGCCGGCTTCTGCTAAAAGGAGGTTTTTGGGAATAAAAATGCATTCTGCTCCTTCACTAACCTAGAAAGAACAAAGACATTTTTAGTGGTTTAATGCACAAAGGAAATATAGGTCAAATGTGGACCTGACAAGCTTCGGGCACCCAGTCCACCCCCCCCGAGGGCCTGATCCATCAACATGGATGTGTCTACCTAAGAGTCTACCCAATTTGGGAACCAAAATGGCCACTGTAAAGTCATTTGGGTCCTCGGGTCCTGATATCCCTCCCTATCGACACCTTAAGAGACTCTGTAAGAACTGCAAAAGCATGAGCTTAGAAAATATGACCCCCAAATGGGACAAACCATACACAGTTTATTTACACGGAATGTGAATCTGACGTTAACTGTTAATCTCCCTCAGCAGGATGGAACATTGTGTGTCTCTGTTCTGGTCCTAGTCCAGACCTTTCCCTTCGTCTATTGGGTCAAGTTCTAGGCCTCTGAACACCACTGTACAATTCTACGTTGTATATGTGTTCATATGTGCCGGGGATACAGCTGTGAGCAACAGACCGATCATTTTCTCATATTAGACTTCATCCTGTCTTCAACATTTCTGTCTCCTCCAAGGTTCAGCAAGGGTATTGTTATAGCTTTGCAATCTGTGTTATTTTTAAATCGCTATTGTCCGATGCCAAAATATCAGATATTGGGATCCTGATTCTCTAAAATACTTTCTGTACCAGTGTAGGAGTGGATTAGAATCCTCTAAGGTTTTGAAGGAAGAAAACAGCATATTCTTGGTTGGATGTTGCCTGGAATGTAGTCTCTTAATGTTTAAGTGGCTTTTCTGGTAGAGTTGTTCTTCTTTCCAATACAGATGCTTCCATTGCAACGGTCTGCTCTGGGCAGGGACAGGGAGGTGGTGGCAGAGATTGGCCTCACAGTGAACAGCTCTGTAAGCTAATTCTGTACAGGTCGGTCGGCACAGGGAAGGCTCTGGCTGTGTAAGTTTCAAAACTTCCTTGAATATTCTTAAAAACTTTTGTGAATTTCTGAACAGTGAGAAAAAGCTCAAGAGTCTACTTTAAGGAAAATCTGTAAGGTTTCAGTTAACACAGCAGAAATCCTGAATATATATGCATAGAAAATGGCAGGTGAAAGCTGGTATTTACTCTGGAGAAAAAAACCAAAAACCAAAAACAAACCCAATACATCAAATATGATTCCAAGGTAATTTTAACATTGTAAATCTGAAATGTTTGGATTTCCGTGAATCTCTTTTTCTGCATTGTGGGAAGCTGCTGGGGACATTTTGTCCTGTTTGTGAGCTCCTATGGGCAGACCAAATGGACACAGCAAATGACTTTTCTAAGAA
Source organism: Carlito syrichta (assembly GCF_000164805.1). Taxonomy (NCBI): domain Eukaryota; kingdom Metazoa; phylum Chordata; class Mammalia; order Primates; family Tarsiidae; genus Carlito; species Carlito syrichta. The sequence goes on from NW_007248692.1 coordinate 225,603, forward strand.
TGATTTAGAGGTCACTCTGAAAAAAACGATGTGCTTTTACCAGGCACAAATGAAGATCAGTCGACTTGTCCAGTGTTTCTTCCAACCCCTAAAATCATAAGAGAACCCAAGTCACCAAACATCAAAGCTATCTCTTTATCAATTAAGCAAGACATCAGAAATATGGGTTTTTTATGAATTCCACTGTAATAATGAACTTATACATGATTCTTTAGGCATCAAATAAAATGGGAATCTAAACTACTGTAAAATCCATCCAAAGCTGAGAATCAGAGATATTCATTCACAGGGAAGAGCCACACTACCAGTTAAAACATAACTTAAAATATCCAAGGCAGAGCCGGGTTCGGTGGCTCAGCCTGTAATCCCGCGCTTTTGGGAGGCTGAGGTGAGTGGATTGCCTGAGCCCGCGGGTTCGAGACCCGCCTGGGCAGCGAGACCTCATCTCTACAATAAATCAAAAAATCAGCCGGGCGTGGTAGCGCATGCCTGTAATTCCGGCTGCTCGGAAGGCGGAGGCAGAAGGATCGCCGGAGCCCAGCAGGTCGAGGCTGCGGTGGCCGGGAGCGGGCCACTGCACTCCAGTCTGGGCGACAGAGTGAGACTCCAACTAAAAAAAAAAAAAAATATCCAAAGCAGATAGTTTTTTTGTTTTTAAGCTTGAAAAATGCATTAGCTTAGTCCTAATGGCAAAACCGAATGATAATCCCCTTTTGGGACAGGCAGGTCTTGCAGGACAGCAAACTTCCAGCTCAGGAGGGCAGATGATCTAAATCGATTTCCATTTACTTACTAAACAATAAGCATGAGTCTTATTATCTTCTCCACATATAATTCTTATTCCTTAACTCACAAGACAAATCTTGACATGTTTCTTAAGTTACGGAACCCAGAACTCGACAGTTCATTGGTAAACATCTGTTCAACATGAGCTTTCACTTGCACACATGAAAATAAACACTTGCCGGACTTGGTGACTCAGCCTGTAATCCCAGCACTTTGGGAGGCCGAAGCGAGTAGATTGCCTGAGCCCGAGGGGTCGAGACCAGCCCGGGCAACTTGGTGAACCCTCGTCTCTACAAGAAATAAAAAAACTTTAGCCGGGCAAGGTAGCCCATGCCTGTAGTTCCAGCTACTTGGAAGGCTGAGGCGGAAGGATCACTGGGGCCCAGAAGGTCGATGCTGGGGTGGTCGTGAGCGTGCTACCACTGCACTCCAGTCTGGACAATGGAGTGAGACTCCAACTCAAACAAACCAACAAAAAACAGGAAATAAACCCCCAAGTTAAGCAGAGTCCCACAAGGCTCTCCAAGGACCCAGTACACGGAAGCTAAGTGCCCCTAATGTCTTTGAATCAAAAGTTTGTGATCGGAAATAGGGAATATTTCAAAGTGAGCATCTTTGTGACTATGTAACAAGGACTCTGGCTAGGCTAATACAGCTATGATTGATGAAAATATTTTGGTCTTTTCAACAACTTCAAGCTTAAGAAAAATTTTCTGAGCAAATATAGGTTCTGCCAAAAGGAAAGTTTTCTAATAATTATATCTGGTTTGCACAAAAATATCTCAATTTTCTGGGGATTTGCACATATAACTGAATTTCTTGTTTTATACTGCTTGTGTCTAGGATGAATCTTGTTCTTAAAGTTATGTACAATATTCCAGTTTGTTTGCTTCAATATTCTTGTCTTTTTTCTCTATTAGAAAATATTGATATTATATGAGTAAAAATAATTGGAATTAGATCTTAGTTCTTCAACTTTCTTTTTTTTTTCTTTTGTTTTTTTTTGAGTCAGAGTCTCACTCTATTGCCCAAGCTGGAGTGCAGTGGTATGATCACGGTCACCGCAGCCTCGACCTACTGGGCTCAGGTAATCCTTCTGTCTCAACCTTTCAAATAGCTGGAACTACAGGCACGTACCACCTGGCTACTTTTTTGATTTTTTGTAGAGATGAAGACTCACCAAGTGCGCAGGCTGGTCTTAATCCTGTGGGCTCAGGCAATTCTCTCACCTTGGCCTCCCAAAGTGCTGGGATTATAGGCATGAGCCACCGCACCCGGCCTATTTTTTTTTTAATTGTAGAGAAGGGGTCTCCCCTAAGTTGCCTAGGCTGGTCTTGAACTTCTGGGCTCAGGTAATCCTCTCACCTCTGCCTTCCAAAGTGCTGGGATGATAGGTGTAAGCCACCATGCCTGACTAAATTTTTTTATTTATTGTAGAGACGGGGTCTCACCAAGTTGCCCAGGATGGTCTTGAAGCTCTGAGCCTCAGTCTCCCAAAGTGCTGGGACTACAGGTGTGAGCTATCAAGCCTGGCTAATTTTTAAAAACTTAATGTAGAGACAAGATCTCACCATGTTGCCCAGGTTGATCTTGAACCCCTGGGCTCAGGTAATCCTCTTGCCTCTGCCTCCCCAAGTGCTGGGATGACAGGCACGTGCCACTGCATTCAGCAGAGTTTTCTATGTAAGGGACACTGGACCAAGCCCTTGACTTTAGGGAGTGCAGTTTCTTTTATTTGTAAAATGAGAATAATAATTAATTTATAGGGTCATTCGAAGGATCAGATGACACATGGAAAACCCCTAGTGTCGTTTCCCCATATTGGCTACTCAACACATGAGAGATTTTTTCTGTTGTAAGATAGCACAGACATCCGTGACCTAAAAATTAATAGTTGTCTGGGCAACCCCCTGGGGTCCCCACCCACTGTGGGAGCTTTTCTGTCCTCTTAATAAATCCTGCTTTCTTAAAAAAAATAATAATAGCTGTCTAAGTTGGGAGAGCACATGTAAATATCCACTTAAAAATAATGGTTTTAGGCCAGGTTCGGTGGCTCAGTCTGTCATCCCAGCACTTTGGGAGGCCAAGGTGAGTGGATTGCCTGAGTCTGCAGGTTCGAGACCAGCCTGGGCAACTTGGCGAGACCGCCAAAATAAATAAAAAATTAGCTGGGCGTGATAGTGCGTGCCTGTAGTTCCAGATACGTGGAAGGCTTAGGTGGAAGAATCGCCTGAACCCAGCAGGTTGACGCTGGGATGGCCGCGAGTGTGCCACTGCATTCCAGCTAAAAAAAAAAAAAGAGATTTTAATCACATACATGCAAACTAAAAATTAGACTTCTAAAACAGGCTCAAGAAGACTGTGTAATGTCAGTTTAAGTTTCATACCTCCAGAACTCAAGAATGGAGTCAGTCAAAAAGTCAGAGAATATGAAACCAAATTAGTCTCGTTTCTGAATCTCAACCTCAGCTCCACCCATAGCATGATGGCAACATGCAAAGGTCATCATCAGTCACCTGACTTCCTAGGTGGCACCTGAGCTTCTAGGAAAAGGCTTTTTTTTTTGAGTCAGTCTCACTCTGTTACCTAGGCTGAAGTATAGTGGCACGCTCACAGCCACTGCAGCCTTGATTTGCTGGGCTCAGGGGAATCTTCCGCCTCAGTCTTCCAGGTAGCTGGAATTACAGGTGTGTGCCTCCATGCCCAGCTAATTTTTGATTTATTCTAGAGAGGAGGTCTCACCAAGTTACCCAGGCTGGTCTTGAAATCCTGGGTTCAGGCAATCCTCTCGCCTTGCCTCCCAAAGTGCTGGGATTACAGGTGTGAGCCACCACATCTGACTTGAATTTTAAAGAACTCTTTTTTAAATGAGACAAGCAGGGAGCATAAGGAAACAGAATCCAACTGGGTGTGTTGAACAGATTAGTTTCATCCACTTATTTTCAAAGACAGCTTAATAATTTAAATAAACATGTTACTGTATATATTAATATATATTATTATATTATTATTACTCAGCTTAATCATGTAAATAAATATTACTTTTATGCAATTTTTCAATGTTGGCATTTACATTTTAGAAGACAGTACTATGCAGAAGAGAAAACAGGTTAGATGACTTGGATGTGATTTTCAGCCCCCAAATTGCTGTGATATGACCTTGGGAAGCCCACATAATCACTTTGAATCCTTTAGGAATGTTGCAATCTTTCCTATCCGATCCAGCCATCTACTAACTCACTACTCATCCGTTTATTCAATTAAATATATACTTATTGAGCATCTACTTAGTGCCAGTCACTTGAGACATGTTAGAGTTAACCCAGACCCAGACTCTTCCCTGGAGGAGCCCACAGACTAGAAAGAAACAAACGTGAATATAAAACAAAACAGCAAAACATAGTGGATGTCACAAGGAAAGCCTGTCCTGGTTATAGTGGGCAGAAAGGAGGTCACTTCGACTTGGTGGGAGGGGGAGGGAAGACATCTCACTGGTGGCACGAGAGAGAGGGGTAGTGCAGGTGTCACGACACTTGAGCTGAGTCTTGGTAAAGTACAAGTCATTTTTCCCAGTGAATCCAGGGTGTGATGTGTGTCCCAGCCATACCCTGCTCTTCTTTTGATTTCTTGTAGAGATGAGGTCTCGCCCAGGCTAGTCTCGAACCCGTGGGCTTAGATAATCCTCCCACCTCCACCTCCCAAAGTGCTGGGGTTACAGGCAAGAGCCACTACGCCCGGCTAAATCTTTGCTTTTATTATTAGTTTGATATATCATAATTTGCTATATCATAGCCCATATGTGATTGATAAAACACAAATTATATTTCACTTATTTTTTAAAATAAATCTATAAAACAAAATATTTTTCTCCAACCAGAAATGAATTATAATAATAAATTAAGGAAACTCACAAAAATTTCACCTTGTTCCAGAACTCTTATTTCCACAAAACATGTTGATGAAGATCCCTAAAAAGAATAAATCAAAATATTGATACTCTTTGAAATTAACAAACTGACGAGGATTTGGAGAAATTGGAACATTTGTGTACTGTTGGTAGAAATGTAAAATGGTGCAGCTGCTATGGAAAACAGTATGATAGTTCCTTAAAAAATTAAAAATAAAATCAATGGGCAACCCTCTTTTGGGTCCCCTCCCTCTGCAGGAGCTTTTCTGTCTTCTTAATAAATTCCTGCTTTCTAAAAAGAAAAAGAAAAGAAAAAAGAAAATCACCATATGTTCTAACAATTCCACTTTTAGGCATATACTGAAAGAATTGAGAGCATGAACTTGAGCTTGTGTTTGTACACCCATTTTCAGAGCAGCATTCTTCACAATAGCCAAGAGTTGGAAGCAACCCAAGTGTCCGTGGATGGATGAATGGATGAAGAAAATGTGTCTACATATAATGGAATATTATTCAGCCTTAAAAAGGAAGGAGATTATGACATGTGCTATAACATGGATGATTCTTCAAGGCATTGGGTGGAGTGAAATAAGCCAGTCATAAAAAGACACATTGTATGATTCCACTTGCATGGGGTATCCAGAGAAGTCAAATTCATAGAAACAGAAAGTAGAAAAGTGGGGTGGGGGAAAAATGAGAAGTTATTGCTTAATGAGTATAGACTTTCAGGTTTGCAAGATAAAAATTTTCTGGAGGTTGGTTGCACAACAGTGTGAATATACTTAACACCGTTAAACTTAAAAATGGTTAAGATGGGCCAGGCTCAGTGGCTCAGCCTGTCATCCCAGCACTTTGGGAGGCTGAGGCGAGGAGATTACCTGAGCCCGCAGGTTCGAGACCAGCTTGGGCAACTTGGTGAGACCTCGTCTCTACAATAAATCAAAAATTAGCCAGATGTGGTAGTCGTGCACCTGTAGTTCTGACTACTTAGAAGGCTGAGGCCGAAGAATCGCTAGAGCCCAGCAGGTGGATGCTAGGGTGGCCATGAGCATACCACTACACTCCAGCCTGGGCCAAAGTGAGACTCCAACTCAAAAAAAAAGTGAGTTAGTTTTAAATCATTTATAGTGTGAGGTCTTCCTTCCTTCCTTCATCTTTCTTAGCAGGATATATTGAAAGGACAGAAAAACTCCCAGAGCAGGAGGAGACCCAAGGGTGTTGCTCTCTTTTCTTGTTTTGGTGGGGGAGATAGTGGTTTACAGTCAAAAAAATTATTATATGCGATACCTACATTAAAGAATTGAAAACAAAATTAAACTAACTAGTATATATTTTTGGAACACTAAGAGAATTAAGAACCAATTCTTCTCAAACTCTTCCAAAATACTGAAGAGAAGGAAATGTTTTCAAAATTATTTTATAAAGCTGCCATTATCATATAAAGAACTCAAACAACTCAATAGATGAAACAAACATAACCATTGACAAAATGGACAAAGGACCCAAATAGACATCTCACAAAAGAAGACATACGTATTGTACAATATCGTGACTATAGTTAACAATATATTGTATTCTTGAAAAATGCTGAGAGTGAATTTACCAGTAAAGTGTCCTCATCACAAAAAAATAACTATGTGAGGTAGTGAATACGTTAGCTAAATTTAGTCATTCCACAATGTATATATACTTCAAAATATCATGTTGTACACAATAAATGCATACAATTTTATCTGTCAATTTTTTTTTTTTTTGAGTTGGAGTCTCACTGTGTTGCCTAGGCTGGAGTGTGGTGGCATGATTATGTCTCACCGCAGCCTCAACCTCCAGGACTCAGACATCTTCCCATCTCAGACTCCCCAGTAGCTGGAACCACCACATCCAGCTAATTATTTTGTTTTATTTTTAGAGATAAAATCTCACTATGTTGCTTAAGCTTTATCTGGCTATTGAAAAATAACAAATCATACTTATTTGGGGGTGTGATAAAGCAATTATCTTTAGTCACATGCTACTATTGGAATTTAAGGACTAGAATATTTTGTAGAACAATTTACAATTAAAGTTTCTTCTACTTAAACAAAAAAAAAATTCAGCTGCTCAGCAGGTATACAAAAGAATGCTCGACATCACTAATCACCAGGGAAATGCAAATTAAAACCACAAACTGTCACCTCACTCCTGTAAGAAAGACTATTCTTTTTTTTTTTGGAGTTGGAGTCTCACTCTGTCGCCCAGACTGGAGTGCAGTGGCCACTCCCGGCCACCGCAGCCTCGACCTGCTGGGCTCCGGTGATCCTTCCGCCTCAGCCTTCCGAGTAGCTGAAACTACAGGCGTGTGCTACCACACCCGGCTGAGTTTTGATTTATTGTAGAGATGAGGTCTCGCCAAGTTGCCCAGGCGGGTCTCGAACCCGTGGGCTCAGGCAATCCACTCACCTCGGTCTCCCAAAGCGCGGGATTACAGGCTGAGCCACCGAGCCCAGCTTAGAAAGACTATTCTTAAAAAGACAAAATATATGTGTTGCCCAGGAGGTGGGGAAAGGGGAACCTTTGTATGCTGTGGATGGGACCGTGAATTAGTGCAGCCACGAAGGAAGACAGTATGGCGGTTCTAACGTATGATCCAGTAATCCCTCTGCTGGGTATATATCCAAAGGACATTAAATCAGCATGCCAAAGAGATATCTACACTTTCAGGCTCCTTGCAGCATTACTCACAATAGCCAAGACACGGAAACCAAGTATCCATCAACAGATGAATAGATAAAGAAAATGTGGTATGTATACACAATGGAAAACCATTCTGCTTTAAGTAAGGAGAAAATCTTGTCACTTTCACAACAACATGGGTGAATTAGGGAACATTATTGTAAGTGAAATAACCCAGGCACAGTAAGACAAAACTGTATGAACTTACTTACATGTGGAATTTTTAAAAGTCAAACTCTGGTGGCTCACACCTGTAATCCCAGCAATTTGGGAGGCGGAGGCAAGAGGATTGCCTGAGCCCAGGTGTTCAAGACCAACCTGGGTAACATGGCGAGACCTCGTTTCTACAAAAAATAAAAAATTAGCCGGGTGTGGTGATGCATGCCTGTGGTTCTAGCTACTTGAAAGGCTGCAGTGGAAGGATCACCTGAGCCCAGCAGGTAGCGGCTGGGTGGCCGTGAGCATGCCACTGCCCTCCAGTCGGGGCGACAGAGTGAGACTCCAAATCAAAAAGAAAATTGTCAAATTCATAGAAACAGAGAGTAAAATGGTAGCTAGGAATGGGGGGTTTGGAACAATGTTAGTTAAAGGATACAAAATTTTGGTTAGACAGAAGGAATAAGTTCAAGAGATCTATTGTACATCATGGTGATTACAGTGAATAACAATATATTATATACATGAAAATTGCTGAGAGTATATTTTAAATTTCTCTTCATGAAAAAGTATGTGAGACAATGCTGATATTAAACAGCTTGATTTAGACATTCCAGAATGTATACATGCCAAAATGTCATGTCATGCACTATAAATATATACAACTTTTAGTTGTCACCCAGGCTCCACAGACCTACTGGACTCAGGTGATCCTTCCACCTCAGCCTTCCAAGTAACTGGAACCACAGGCACGTGCCACCATGCCTGACTAATTTTTTTTTAATTGTAGAGATAAGTTCTCCCCAAGTTGGCCAGGCAAGTTTGAACCCCTAGGCTCAGGCAATCCCCTCACCTCTGCCTCCCAAAGTGCTGGGTTTACAGGTATTGAGCCACCGCACCTGGTCAATAATCAATGTTCTCCATTAAGTATAGAAAAATCAATGAAAAAGAGAAAATCGAATGATTTTATTATTTTTAATTAAATGGCAGCTAACAATAAACAGAAATATCACAAATCCTTTGTAGCTTCACAATCATTCAAAAATAAATTCAAGGCCGGACTCAGTGGCTCAGCCTGTCATCCCAGCACTTTGGAGGCCGAGGTGAGTGGATTGCATGAGCCCGTGGGTTTGAGACCAGCCTAGGTAACTTGGCAAGACCTCACCTCTACAATAAAATAAAAAATTAGCCAGGCGTGGTAGCACGCGCCCGTAGTTCCAGCTACTTGGACGGCTGAGGCGGAAGGATCGCCGGAGCCCAGTAGGTCGACGCTGGGGTGGCCATGAGTGTGTGTGCCACTGCACTCCAGTCTGGGCAAAGGAGTGAGACTCCAACTCAAAAATGAAAAAATTAAATTAAAATAAGATAAATAAACAAATTCAAGAATATAAATTTAGGAGGAGGGTATTCAAGTGAAATTACTCTAAGGAATACATATTACAAGGCAAATCAACCCATTGTACAGGCCAGGCAAATTTTCTTACAGTATAAAGATGTAGGTTTGCCCTATTAACTAAGTTGTATAGGTCCACCTTGCTTCTAAGATACTTCCAACAGGATAGTTAGAGAGGAACTATGTCCAATTCATTGCCATGGTGATTTTCAAACCTGAATGTAACTAAGAATCACCTGGGATGCGACCGGGGGCCACTATTTCAAGCAAAACAGAAACAGCAAACTACACGTTCTCATTTACAAGTGCGAGTTACACACTAGAGAGAAACATTCGAAGCCTCTCCCCTGGCTTCTGGTAGTTTGCAAATAATCTTTGGCTTAGTGACTCTTTTGGCTTGATCTCTGCCTTGATGTTGATATGACTCTGCTGTGTGCCTCTCTGTGTCCTAACTTCCTCTTTTGTAAGGACAAATTGGACTAGCGTCTACCTGAATGTCCTCATTTTTAACTTGATTACCTCCAGAGAGACCCTATTTTCAAAGAGTCACATTCTGAGGTCCTGGGGGCTAGGAGATTGAACGTATGAATTTAGGGGAGAACCCAGTTCAGCCCATAACACTTGAGTGCCACTACTGATGCCTTCTGGATTTCCCAGGTGAACCTGAATTTCTTAAGTGTCTCTTACAAGGAACCAAGCGCATAAAACGTTTTTATTAGTAAAACCTCTAATTGAAGACAAATCTCTTAATAAGAAAACAACTGAAATTTCATGTCAATTCAAACATTCAGTTACTAATCTAACACAAGTCACTTTGTGGACATTAGTGGAGGCTAAATCTTTTTTTTTATAATTTTTGAGTTGGGGTCTCACTCTGTGGCCCAGACTGGAGTGCAGTGGCCACTCCCGGCCACCGCAGCCTCGACTCGCTGGGCTCCGGCGATCCTTCTGCCTCAGCCTTCCGAGTAGCTGGAACTACAGGCACGCGCGACCATGCCTGGCTGAGTTTTGATTTATTGTAGAGACGAGGTCTCGCCAAGTTGCCCAGGCGGGTCTCGAACCCATGGGCTCAGGCAATCCACTCACCTGGGCCTCCCAAAGCACGGGATTATAGGCTGAGCCACCGAGCCCGGCCAGAGGCTAAATCTTTAAACACACTGTGGGGTTGTAGGAGGAGCTGTGGGCTGGGGGTCAGAAAATATGGAGTCGAGTCCTAACTCTGGCATCCATTCATGGTGGGGCCATTTACCATCTGAATTGCCACTGCCTCTTCTCATGAAGGAGTTGGCCTGATTTCTAAAGTCCAGATGATGCACACGCATGTTCATCACAGCACAATTCACAATTGCAAAGATGTGGAATCCACCTAAATGCCCATGAACCAACCAGTGGATAATGAAAACGTGGCATATATACACTATGGAATACTATTCAGCTGCCAAAAAGAATGAAACAGTGTCTTTTGCAGTAACCTGGATGGAATTGGAGAACATCATTCTCAGCGAACTAACTCAGAAACAGAAAACCAAACACTGTGTGGTCTCCCTGGGAACTGCATGAAGGATCCGCAAAGACATAGAGAATGGTGCAATAGACACTGGAGACTCAGAAGGGGAAAGAGGGAAAGGGTGGAAGGACCAAAAAAATCACCTGTTGGGTGCAATGTGCACAGATTGCGGTGGTGGGTACTCTTAAAGCCCAGACCAAAAACTATGTGTATTCCGCAAAGGTATTGAAATAAAATAAACAAACAATAAAATCCAGATGATTCACTGGTTCCTATTCCACTTGGTGGTGTTCTGTTTTGTGCTATTTTTGTTATCCCCACACACAAATATGGAAAAGAGAGAGCCAGATGACAGAAACAGAGAAGTGAATTTATGACACCTATTCACAGACTCATGGATTCTTGGAAATACAAAGCTTTCATCCACTGCCCTCATCTAACAAAGAAATGGAAGCCTGGGGGGTGGAGTGACTAGTTCTAAGATACATACATATCATTCCTTGCTTAAGTAACTTCAAATAGGGCAGAAACAGGTCCACAAACCTAGGGGTCTTCATGGATGAACTTTAGGAGTCTACATAACTCCTGAGAGCTAGTGTGAAAAACTGGTGTACATGTGCATGCATACATTTTAATTTTTTCTGTTGGAATGAATTCCCCAGCTTTCACCAGATTCTCAAAGGGATCTATTTTCATTCAGATAAATCCTTAGCTCCCAGTACAACGCCTGGCATATAATGGATACTCAGTACCATTAAATGGGTATGGTGACTCGTGCCTGTAATCCCAGCACTTTGGGAGGATGAGGCAGGAGCTGGAGTTCTAGACAAGCCTGGGCAACACAGAGAGACTTCATCTCTACAAAAAAATTTAAAGATTAGCTGGGCGTGGTGGCTGTACCTGTCGTCCCAGCTATTTGGGAGGCTGACGCGGAAGGATTATCTGAGCCCAGGAGGCTGAAGCTTTGGAGAGCCGTGAATGTGCCACTGCACTCCAGCCTGGGCCACAGAGTGAGACCCCAACTCAAAAAAAAAAAAAAAATTAGCTGACACGGATGTCAAGTCCTCATCCAAGGAAAAGTTAATAACCACTGAAATAGGGTAAAATAGAATAGTCATTCTCTGGAAAAGAATCCGACTATTTCCTGCCCCCAGAAGGCTCTACTGATGTGAAGTCTTCCATCATTTTGTTCCAAGTCCTAGATGCATTACACAATGCTGTGCCTCTCTACCAAATCAACTAAGAAAGACGTTAACATCACGATTTCATCTCCTTTAGAAAATTATCCATCTTTTTAATGTAACTTCACTATCCTATTTAATTAATAAGGGTTTATGGTAGTTAATAAATAATAATTAATTTAGGAAGTGACTGTTTTGTCCTTACCACAATAATTAGATTTTTTACTGCTTGCAATGTTCATTGGTTCCATCAAGTAAACACCTCAACATAATTAAAGTGAAGCTACCTTATTTTACTATTAGTTGAAGTATCAGGGAAAATCTAGTATGCCCAGAACACATGCTGGAGCAATCATTGGAAATGTGACATTGAAAAAGGCAGAGAATGCCTTGGGCCTAACACATGTGGTGTCATAAGCAGACAGCAGCAGCACCACGGAGTGGGTGCTCAGTGCTCAATACATTTTTTTTTTTGAGTCTGAGTCTCAATCTGTCACTCAGGATGGGGTACAGTGGCACGCTCATGACCACCGCAGCTTCGACCTGCTGGGCTCAGTGATCCTTCTGCTTCAGGCTTCCAAGTAGCTGGAACTACAGCCACATGCCACCACACCCAGTTAATTTTTTGATCTATTGTAGAGATGAGGTCTCGTCATGTTGCCCAGGTTGGTCTCGAACCTGTGGGCTCAGGCAATCCTCTTGCTTCCACTTCTCAAAGTGCTGGGATTACAGGCATGAGCCACCTCGCCCAGCCAATGTTTGATCAATCAATGAACTAAAAAGAAGTAGCTAATGCTGTTTGGAGGGCAGAAAACCCTCTTGAAGCAGGGCACCACCAACCTTAAGAACAGCTGATAGGACATGCATCAGTGTAGGGCAATGTGGTGGTTAGGTCCTCGTCTGAAAGAGCATGTGTTTTAAGGGCCATTAAGGACACAGGACAGTTATTAATGTAGACATCACATACAAGTGCCTGTCTGTAGTTATTAATCATTTCCTTTCAGTAATTTGTGACTAAGGACATGTCAATATGGAAGAAGTGCAGAGGACCAAGGAAGGGGCCTCAAGACAGAAGAAGTATGATACCCGACCAGAAGCAGGTGAGGCCATTTTTGCCATAGATGTATATGATAGAGAATTACATTTTAAAAAACCACAAATGTTATTTGGAAATAATTTATACTCTTCAGAAATATTTACAGATAACGATTCACTTTGTCAGTGGAGATTAAAATCTCTCTTTCTTGCAGGACTAGGTCTTACTCATATTTGTGTCTGAAGTCCCAGCAAAGAGTAGCTGCTTAATAAATGACTGTGAGCCGGGCTCGGTGGCTCAGCCTGTAATCCCGCACCTTGAGAGGCTGAGGTGAGTGGATTGCCTGAGCCCACGTGTTCGAGACCTGCCTGGGCAACTTGGTGAGACCTCATCTCAACAATAAATTAAAAAATCGGCCGGGCATGGTAGCACGCGCCTGTAGTTCCAGCTGCTCGGAAGGCTGAGGCAGAAGGATCGCCGGAGCCCAGCAGGTCGAGGCTGCGGTGGCCGGGAGCGGCCACTGCACTCCAGTCTGGGCGACAGAGTGAGACTCTGACTCAAAAAAAAAAAAAAAATTATCTTTGGGCATACCTTTTTATCTTAACACACACTATCAAATTAAAGCCTCAGAGTTTGGCCTGTGTTATTTCAAGGGACTGCACAAAATTGTCAGTGGTAACATTAAGTGTCTCATATCTCACCTCAGCCTCCCAAAGTGCTGGGATTATAGGTGTGAGCCACCGTACCCAGCTAGGCATTTCTTAAAATGGCATTGCAAAAGGAAATAAAGTGCAAAAGTAAATGCTTGTTTTAATTTTTCCTGACTGTTTTGCATATTGAAAATTATTTCATGTAATGAATAAAAATAAGTATAATGTGGCAGATACGAGATTGGTTGATTGCAACTCAAAAATAAATTTCAATGTTTGTACAGCAGCATTTCACAGAAATGTTCTTACTTTCTAAATTTCTTCCAGGTACATCAATAGTTCCTTTTGGTGGAAGACCAGCATGGAAATGTTTCAGGGTGGAAGAACCTGTCTTCATGACCAAGGGAGGTACAGATATTTTCTCATAGTTCACCTGAGCAATTACTTGACAATGGCCCTGAAAAAAAGACTGAATAATTGAGTGCCAAAGAAACTTGTAGTTCTTAAATGCATCATCATCTATATTGGTGTGTAAAGATGACTTAACTTAAAATTCCAAAGAGGAGTTGAATTTATGATTGATTAGTCATACTATTGAATCATTTAATGTCAATAGGTAATCAGGTTCAACTATCCCCTAGCTTTAGAGGTGATCACAATTATGAAGGTTATCATAGAGGGCATATAGTCTTTGACGGTCATTATAGAGGGCACAGAGTATTTGGTTGTAGCTCCCTGTGAGAATTTTAACCGAAAAAGTAATGCTTCTACTGCGTACTTACAGATGTGATGAATACGAGGAAATTCGAATTTAAATGATCAGAGATGATAGTTGTTCGGGCCCTGAAAGAAAAGGGAGAGGGAGGACTCAGGGTGTGCTGAAAAGCATATTTATTCATACAAAACACTCATTGAACCTACTACACATTAGGCTTAATGAGAAAGGCAGAGATAGTCCCTCGCTGTATGGAATTTCATGTGTCTATTCACTCACAAGTGGCTTCTAAACATCTTGCATGGCTAACATTGTAGATTTGGGACAGGGAGGGAGATAGCCTACAGTGCCTAGTCTTGAAAAGCAACAATGTATTTTACTTGTGCTCTATAGGAGATGTTGAGGAAGCACTATTTAAAAAGCAGGGGGAGGCAATTGCAGGATATCATTTCAGTAAAAGTACAGCAGTGTAGACAGAATAATTGGAGGTAAGATTATTAAATAGATGAAGTTTCACTTCGGTGCTCTGCTTCTGCTTCACACATGCATCTCATTTCTTTGGTGTCTCCGAGGTTTCCTGGCTTCTTCCCGAAAGACCTGATATTCAATCACCCACAGCCTCACAACGAATCCAAGGCCAAATAGCTGATTTGATAAACAAAAATTCGAAGTGTACCGTTGATTTACGTACAAACATCAGCGCAAGGTACCGTGTGTTAAGCACCAAGGAGCCATGAACATGCATAAAATGCTAACCCTGTCTATTGGGGATCTTATCAGTTTGTACAGGGGAGAGATCAATAAGACCCAACTTTGAGCAATGCAGTGAACAGCAAGGGCAGGGTGGGCATAGTGCCAAGGCAGTTGAGCGTTCCCCGGGCCAGCTGTCATGGTATACTCCTGAGGTTTGGAGGAGTAGCACAGTTGATTGATGTTAACGGGTCCTGTAGCTAAACCTGCTATCAAGCGTCATTAATGAAGCCAAGCCCAGATCTTCCTAAGAGAGTGGAGAAGAGTGTTCTCAGTACTAACAGAGGATCAGGGCGATTAGTGAGGTCCCCAAGGAAAAGATACGTTTTTAGAAAGAGAAGACAGGACTCTGAGGTGTCATCATCCCCACCCACATGAAGAATCTCTCTTTTTTCATTACTTGTGAGGGTCTAGGTCCAATTTTTCAAAAGAGTTGGCAGACTTCTTTACATTCACATATGGCCTTTCAGAGGAAGGAGGGAGGCTGATGAAAGGTGAATGTCCACCCAGCAGGTCTCAGGACTTTCAAAAGTTTGTGATTTAACCCAGTAATGATGGATACTGGCAATTCCAGGTCAGGACGAAGAAAGACAGTGCCATGGTCGGGCCACAAGGAGACAACTGCGGGCAACCAGTCCCTTTAATCCTTTCTCAAGTCACACTCAGCTTTGGAGGCTTTTACCAAGAAGATTGGTCACAAAAGGCATCCACAGGACCCAAGTGCATCCTCAAGTCTCCTGAATCCTTCCCTCCTTGAATTTTCACTTCTGTAATATTAGATCAGGTTTTTCACACTCTCTAGATTATATAATATTCCTTGTCTCTAATATATCTGAAGGCAGTGCATCCTCTCTCAGCAGTCACTGGAATGATCCTTAGTGCAATTATACCATGCCATTTATACAGATAAGGGTAGTTTTCTTCTGATGTCTTTTTGAGGCTGAGCCTTAAACATGGAAAGCTCCCACCTACCTCCTCTCTCCTAAGTTACCTTCTTCCTCCTTCTGTGCTACACACATTCCCCACGCTAGCCCAGAACTATGATGATTCAGGGTCTTCTGCCAAAGCTTGCTATTATTCTAACTATGCCATCTACTTCCTCGGACGCTCCATCAATCTGTCACTCAAGAGCTGGCTTTGCACTTATCCTAAGAAACCTCAAATTACTGACCTTACCTTTCCACATCTGGAGTCAACACTTTTATAACTAACTCGTATTAATATTGATTTGCCTATTAACTTGCTCTCTTTGTTTACTCTAACTGTGTTATTTTGCTGTTTCATGTGTTGCATTCTAATCTCCTGGGAGCTTTCAATCTCCTTGAAATCAGAAACCAGGTTCTCTAGTGGTTTGTTTTGTTTTTGGTTTTATACTCTCTCTATCCCTTCTGTCTAATCTCTAAGACAGTACATTTTAAGCTAGGAATTTCTATCAATGAGCAGACCATGAAATTTCCTATCCAATGTCTTTAAATGAGATAGAATTCAACCCAAGAGAAATAAAAATATCAGATTGTCTCACTTTTGGTAAGGGTAAGTCTCTTTCTGAAACTCTGACCCAGGTGTGTGTGGGAGACCCTGATATAAAATATATTTCTTATTGTGAGTTGTGGTCAAAAGAGCTTGAGAAACACAGCCATGGATTTACTAAACAACTGTCTGGAGCAAGGAAGATACCTTTGCAAATGTGTGGGGATCTTCCTGGCATTTGCTCCTGGCTTCCCAGTCTATTTCCCTTTGGCTTTTTGTAAGAAAAAGAATGACTTATTTTCACAGTAAGCCACAAGCTGTATGTAACTGTTTTTTGCTAAGTCACTTCCTGCTTCTTGTTCTTTTTTTGCAGACTTTTATTTTGGAAGGCTTTTTCATTTAAACTTCAATAGTAATCAATTAGAACAAAATCTTGTAAGCCAATCAGCAAGTAGGATATGCAAATGAAATTTGTCATACCTATGTTAGCCAAATAATAGATAGGACATGCAAATGAACTAACCAGGTAACCCAATGAATGTACAACATGTAAGCGACATCTGGGAAAGTGATGTACCCTGTAAGTACCCAGCTTGGGGAAACAGGGGAGGAACTTGCGTTTTAGGACTTAAATACTCTGACAAACTACTTCAGTGTGCCTGCTTACCCAGGGGACACCCATTCTCACAAGAGCGTTATTAAAGAGTTGCTTCACTCTACTGGTCTCCGAGTCTCCATGCCATTTTTGGATGACCCAGTCTGGAGGTGGGGATGCCCCCTAGTAACCCCATTTCTAGAACTTTTATGTCACCTGGTTGGCTTAAAGCATCACCTAGTGTCTTCCTATTAGATCCTGCCTGGCCCTTGGGTCACAGGCTGACCCCTGCATGCTGTTTTCCTCATTGACCCTATTCCTTGGTCTCCAACCCTTCTGCCCCAGGTTGTGAGTACCTAAGAAAAACCCCAGAGATGATGACGGCAAAACTCCTAATATATGCACATGTATGCCCCTGGCTCCTCTGGGATCAGGGTCCAATATCCTCTTTCCATGTTAAAGTATTCAGTTCCTGGTATTGATTTTATTATATAATGTGGAAAAAAGACTCAGGAAATTAACATTTCTTGAAACTTCTGAGAGTAAACTTCTAATTTATGGGGGAGTACTTAAACTTACGATGTTAAATGAGTAATTTAGTTGAATTTTGAAAATAGAGCAGCCAGACATGGTGGCTCATGCCTGTAATCCGAGCACTTTGGGAGGAAAGGTGAAAGGATCGCCTGAGCCCAGGGGTTCAAGACCAGTCTGGACAACTTGGCAAGACTTCATCTCTACAATAAATCAAAAAATTAGTGGTGTGGTAGTGCATGACTATAGTTCCAGCTATTTAGAAGGCTGAGGCAGAAGGATTGCTGGACTCCAGCCTGGGTGACAGAGTGAGACTCTAACTCAAACCAAAAAAAAAAAGAAAGAAAATAAAGCAGCAAAAACTCAGCATTTTAAAAGAAGTCCTGTGAGAAAAAAATTTGATTACTAGTTATATCTGAGATAATATAATTGTTTTTTGAGTCAGGGTCTCACTTTGTGGCCCAGGCTAGAGGGAAGTGGCACAATCATGGCTCACTGCAGCCTTGACCTCCTGAGCTCAGGGGATCCTTCTGCCTTAGTCTCCTGAATAGCTGAGACTACAGGCATATGCTGCCATACCTGGCTGATTTTTAAATTTTTTTTGTAGAGACAAGGTCTGCCTATGTTGCCCAAGTTGGTTTCAAACTCCTGGGCCCAAGCAATCCTCCTACCTCAGCCTCCCAAAGTGTTGGGATTATAGGTGTGAGCCATTGCACCCAGTGGATAAAATTTTTTAAAACAATCCTAATGCAAATGTTTTGCTTTAAAAACAGCCTAGAAGGGATTTCCTCTACAATTATTTTGGTTAAATTAGGTAGTGATTTGGGGAAACCTGTAGCTTTTCTTGTTGCCATGGTAACAATCTACACTTCCACATATTTGTATAGTCATAACATTCCATCCAAAGTTTGCCCTGGAGCCGTAACTAACTATGTTGGTGTCATCAGGTGCTCCTATAACATTTGGAAAATGATAATCATTTTATTTTCTGCCATTTAGCCAATGCAGAGAAAACAACTTATAAATGAGGTTCTACTTATTTATTTATTTATTTATTTATTTATTTATTTTGAGTTGGAATCTCACTCCATTGTCCAGGCTGGAGTGCAGTGGCATGCTCACAGCCACCCCCAGCATCAACCTGCTGGGCTCTGGCATTCCTTCCATCTCAGCCTTCCAAGTAGCTGGAACTACAGGTGCGTGCTACCACACCCCAGTCATTTTTTTATTTTATTGTAGAGACAAGGTCTTGCCATGTTGCCCAGGCTGGTCTTGAACCTATGGGCTCAGGCAATCCTCTAACCTTGGCCTCCCAAAGTGCCGGGATTACAGGCTGAGTCACTGACCCTGGCTTTCATTTATCTATTTATGAGCTGTGGTATACATGCAAGGATTTGCTACATAAGTAAATTGCGTGAAGGTGAGGTCTGTTTTCTCTATGTTTCCATAATAAAGCAAGGAGGATTATAAATTAACAATCATTGAAAAGTAAAAGGAAGAATATGAAAAGTGATGGCCATAAAAGACTTGAAAACAAAGATGCTTTAAGGTTGGAAGGAGGCTGGGCACAGTGGTTCAAGCCTGTAATCCCGGCACTGTGGGAGGTCAAAGTGGGAGTATCGCTTATACCCAAGTTCAAGACCAGCCTGGGCAACTTGGCAAGACCTTGTCTCTACAAAAACAAACAAAAAAATTTAGCCGGGCGTGGTGGCGCACGCCTGTAGTTCCAGCTACTTGGAAGGCTGAGGCGAAAGGATCACCTGAGCCCAGCCGATTGAGGCTGCAGTGGCCGTGAGCATGCCACTGAACTCCAGCCTGAGCAGCAGAGTGAGACTATAACTCCAGGGGAAAAAAAAAAAAGATTGGAAGGATGGAGAAACCACATACATATGGGGGAGCCAGGAGAGGCTTTGTGGAAGAGTCAATTTTGCGGAGGTTATAGTCAGCAGGTAGGAATGTGACCAGCAGAGAGGATTCTGAAAGGTGAAGAGAGCCAAGTTTTCCAATTCATTAAAAAAATTTATACTTAAATATTTAGTGACTGATTCTAAAAAAGAACCTTAGGTTACAAAACATAATATAACCTGTAGTGTCGGCACAAGGAACAGTGAACCAGAAAGTCTATCTTTTCTTTTGGCCATGAAGAGAGTAACGGGACATTCCTGTTGAGAGAAGAAAACAAAGGTATCAGGATTTAGAAGGATTCTCCAGGCTCTAATTTTATTTTATTTATTTATTTATTTTGAGTTGGAGTCTCATTCTGTCACCCAGGCTGGAGGGTAGTGGCACTCTCACAGCCACCCCAGCATCGACCTACTGGGCTCCAGCCATCCTTCCACCTCAGCCTTCCAAGTAGCTGGAACTACAGGCACGCACTACCACGCCTGGCTGATTTTTTGGATTTATTGTAGAGATGAGGTCTCGCCAAGTTGCCCTGTCTGGTCTTGAACCTGTGGGTTCAGGCAATCCACTCACCTCAGCCTCCCAGAGTGCTGAGATGATAGGCTGAGCCACCAAGCCTGGCCAGGCTCTCATTTTAATTCTTTAAGAGTTGCTGTAATTATTATCGTTTATTCTCAGACCAAAATCAAAATACATTTCTTTGCATTTTATCAGTCCCTACCCTTGGCCCAACAGAACCCACTAATCATGTCCTTCTAGTTCACACCTGCACCCACCTGCCTGGTCCAGCCTCTCCTGAAAGCATGACCTGCCTGAGGTTTCACAGAAGAGGTGATGTCCAAGGCCTGCAGGGGACTAAGGCTCTTTTGTGGGAAGGGTCTCCTGGGCTGCATGGCACAATTCTGGTCCTCTGAGGTTCTCCTTCCCCTGAGGGAGATCTAGCACATGATCTATCACCCCCTCTATGACCCTGCTGGACGCAAGAGGGGTGAAGCTTCAAGGACAACCAGGCCCTTTCACTTCTGGGCCCAAAGGACTGAGCCTTGAGAGAAGCCTGAGTTCCCTCACCGCCCCTCCAGCCTCCTTGAAGTCTGGGGACCTCCTGTCCAGCAAAAACATCCTTCTCAAGAGAGACACCACCTGCCTCCTTCCCACAAGGGTGCAGCCTTACCCCGTGGCTTCCACAGGCCATCAGTACAGAAACACCACACAAGCCTTAGTCATCTGCTTGCCTGGAGAGGGTTGGATATTTTCTACTGCACCCATATGGCTGGGGTCCAGGGATTGGCTGATACTGTGTTTCCCAGGACCTCCTCTGGTTCCCACAAGCACTAAAGCCTCGTCATAAACAGTTTCAGTTCACTAGAACCCTAATTCTCATGAACATGACAGTTCCATTTTTGTTTGTCATAGGCACCTGTCCTGTGAGACAATACCATTTCTCAAGGCTGTATCTTGTTTCCAGGTCCCTTCCAGTTATACTATTTACATACACAGCCCTCTGAATCTGAAAAGACCTTGCTTTCCTTGTCCTGCCTCCTGGGTAACAGAACTTGAATTTGGATGCTAGATTGGGTTGGACTAAAGTGATGTTTTCCAAATTTTCCCAATCATAAAAAATAATCAGAAGCAATTCATTGAAAATACAGAATCCAGGCCATGCACAGTGGCTCACACCTGTAATCCCAGCACTTTGGGAGGCAGAGGTGGAAGGATTGCTTGAGCTCAGGAGTTCAAGATCGGCTTAGGCAACATAGCAAGATCTTGTCTCTACAAAAAACCAAAAATGTAGTCAGGTGTGGTGGAGCATGCCTGTAGTCCCAGTTACTTGGAAGCTTGGGGTGAACCATTATCACGTCATGCCACTGTACACACTAGCCTGGGCTACTACAGAGGGAGATTCTGATGAGAGAGAGAGATCCCAAAGCTCCTCTCCCAAGATTCTGCTGCAGGAGATGTGGACCAGGCACAATATATTTTCAATGCCTAGGTGACCCCTAGGACTTTTTTTGACAGTGAGGAAAATACTGGATTAGAGTTTGCTATGCCTTCTTAGACCTGCTGACTTGGACATCTAGCCTCTTTCTGGAATGAGTCAACCCTTTTGTCCCAATTCATTTCACCTAGCTTCCACCCCAGCCACTTTAATCCCATGCTTCTTTCTTCCACTTCCCAGCATGTCTTCTGGTCAAGGTCACCCCCACCATGATACTTCTTTACACCGAAAGACTTAAAGACTTCCCTAAGAGTCTGTTACTAACCCTGCAGAGGGAGCCTGGCCCCTTGGGTCACTCCCCTTGGACACTGTTGCTGGCCCATGTAGAACAGTTTCCCATGCTCCATGGACATGGTGATTTTAATCTCTGGGCCTTCTTGAGAGGGCACCAGTTTTTGTATTCATTAGGTTTTTTTTCTTTTCTTTTTTCGGGGGGGAGGGTTTGGAGTTTCACCAGGCTGGAGTGCACAATCACAGTCACTACAGTCTCAATCTGCTGGGCTCAGGCGATCCTTCCACCTTAGTCTTCCAAGTAGCTGGGACTACAGGTGCATGCCACAATGCCTGGCTAATTTTTTATATTTATTGTAGAAACGAAGTCTCGTCAAGTTTTCCAGACTGTCTCAAACTCCTAAGCTCGGGCAATCCTCTCACCTCCACCTCCCAAAATGCTGGGATTACAGATGTGAGTCACCATGCTCAGCCTCATTAGTTTCTTTTGACCCTTGATGTCAACCTTCTCTTTGCTGGACAGCCTATGATGTAACCAGCCCATCTGTTATAATTCTAGCACTTTAAAACAATATATAGAGTCTCTACCATATTGTCATACATATGCCTATATCTCCTAATGATTTTTTTCTAGTTGTGTAATGCATACAAGAGTTGTCTTTCCAGCTTCATCACAGACCTAGTAATAATAAAAACAACCACTTATATGGCACCTTTATTTATGGAGGTCATCTTACAAACACATATTATGTATTTTTTATTTTCTTTATATTTATTTTCTCCTTGAGAATAGAGCCCATGCTCTCAACTTCTTCCTTATCTTTATTTATTTCTCACAGCACTAAAATGCACAGATACAATGTAGGTAATCAGTAACTGATTATAACTTTCATTAATAAAATAAATAAGATTTAAGGTGTACCATAACAACTGAGTGACAGTGAGAACTCATAACCTCAAAGCCCATAATTAACCTCAAAGCCCAAAATGCTTGGACATAAATTCACTTGTTAGAAGAATTTAACACCAGACATGAAATGCCAAGAAAGAAGAAAGATCTGCGGTGACTCAGCCTGTAATCCCAGCACTTTGGGAGGCCAAGGCAAGAGGATTGCCTGAGTCCAGGGGTTCGAGACCAGCCTGGAAAACTTGGTAAGACCTTGTCTCTACAATAAATAAAAAAATAAGCTGGGCATGGTAGTGTGCATCTGTAGTTCCAGCTACTTGGAAGACTGAGGCAGAAGGATCAACTGAGCCCAGCAGGTTGAGGCTGCGGCGGCTGTGAGTGTGTCCCTGCACTCCAGCCTGGGCAACAAGTGAGACCCCCAACTCAAAAAAATAAAAAGATCTGCATTTTTGTAGTCTCCTGGCTTATCCTAGATATTAAAGAGGGCCATTTCAACAAATGCCTAGGTGACCCCAGGACTTTTTGACAAACAAGTGGAAAATAAAATAGAACAAACAAAAGCTCTCAACAAAGTAGAAAATATAAGCTAGAACAAACAAAAGTACTAAACCCAAACTTCCTTTCCTGCCTGAAAATAGTGAATGTGAAAGTTGGTAAAAGCCTACAAAATGATGCTTCCCATGTTTATGCTGGCATAGATCCTAAGTGGAAGTGATCCGCTGATTTAGGGTTTACAAAGATAAGAAATACAGGGGGCAGTTTGTTTCACTTCCCAGGAATTCTGTATCTAGAGACTCCTCTTGGAAATCATGACGGTCTTTTGTGAAAATGCTTCCTCTGGAATCAGTTGCATTCAGAAAAATAGAAAATTCTAACTGAAAAAGGACAGGTGGATGGGAATGAATGAGGGAATGGTCATTGACGATACATCTACAATCTCCCAAGCTCTGTGGTTGGTGCTGTGTGCGTTGTCTCAGTCCAGCAGCAACTCACCCCTGAGAGGGAAGTGAACCGAGGGACAGGGTCAGGACTCTGACCAAGGTCCATCTGACTCCAAAGTTATTTTCCCAACATAAAGTTACCAACCTACGTCAACCACATGTGCCAAGCACTGTTCTCGAAGTGGGGATACGTCAGTGACACGGGCAAAGTCTCTGCCCTCGAGGAATAAGCAAGCATTCTGGAGATTCCCAGATCATCATTTGGGTTATTTAAAATACTTAGGATCATGTAAGATATCTTTAAAATGTTTGGGGAGACTGACAAAGAAGTAATGGAAGAATTCTACATCAACAAGAAATCCCACCCAGAGAGTATTATTTGGTTTTTTTGCACTTATTTTTTTAAGGTTCTAAAACCGAGGCAATTTTTTCTTTGTTTCCAAATTAATGAAAGGCAGAGAAGACAGACATGCAGGCATGGAATGATATTAGAAAGGGGCTGGTTAATGCGTCTGAAGTGATAAATTTATGATTCATCTGCTACATACAACTACCACCCTGCTGCACCAAAATTGCATTATATGCCAGAAGATACCAGAGTCCACTTTGATATTTAGTTCTCATGTCATATTTAATAAAAGAAGTCATATTCTCCATTTTACACAGACACTCCATGCAGCCACAATTCCAGTTCTTATTCTGGCCTCTTCTTGACCTCAAAACTTTCAAAGGCTTTGAAAAAGGATTTAGAGTGGCCCAAACTATAAAGGAAATTGAATTTAGCAAGTCATTTCCAAGACTCTCTGATGTTCATTTACACAATTGAGCAATGCAGAATCGCACTTGAATATTGAGCAGAAACCTTCTTCTGTGCGCTCAATCTTTTTTTCCTTTTAAAAACAAAATAAAAATAACTAGGGATCATTGTCTTGAAATTTGGCATTATACTGATCCAAAGATTCAGGTAAGCATCAACCTAAAAATGCTTTGGGAAAATCTACTTTGTTCCTGTTGTACCATGACTGGTCTTACATTGAAATGGAAAAATCAGCAATTTTGAGCCTTCCCTTGTATTGTTGGCATTTTGACCAAAGCCAGAAAACATTACTAGCCTGGAGGTGCCTTTGTTCATTTGTAGTTATGTTTATTGCTTAAAAAACTCTAGACACGTCCTGGCCACGCAATGGAATAATACAGACATTTAAATTCTGAGACGCTTGCCCTTAGTACTAAAGGATGGCTCAACCTGTAATCCCAGCACTTTGGGAGGCCATGGCGAATTGATTGCCTGTGCCCACAGGTTTGAGACCAACCTGGGAAACTTGGCGAGACCTCATCTCTACAATAAATAAAAAATTAAGCAGGCGTGGTAGTACGTGTCTGTAGTTTTGGCTACTTAGAAGCCTGAGGTGGAAGGATTGCTGGAGGTCAGCAAGTCGATACTGGGGTGACCGTGAGCGTGCCACTGCACTCCAGCATGGGCGACTAAGTGAGACTCCAACTCAAAAAAAAAAAAAAGAGAGAGAGAATATCTCTGCCCTGCTCTCCTCACCCACCTCTGTTGGCAAGGATTCCTCCAGCAGCACCCCATCGTCTCTTCGGAAATACACTTGAGCACACATAGAGCAGACACTAGATTTACGACTATACATGGAAGTTACTGACCTGGATTTGGGTTTTGTAGGGATAAAAGGGAGATTACATTATGCACAAGGAACAGGAGACCTGAGAAAGAGAGAAGCAGAGAGCTTTCGCAAACTGTAAAGGAACACAGGAGAGTGACAGAAGCTGGAGCAAGAGGAGGGAGAGAAGAAAGCAACACTCTAAGGAAACAGTACTAAGAAAACTTACAGGAAAATTACTATGGATTATTGCAGAACTTTTTTCTCCAAAGCATTTAGTGTCACTGCCTTACACAGGTACTCAAAAACTCACATTCTTGTATTTAAAGTATTTTTTATTTTTGAGCCAGAGTCTCACTCTGTCACCCAGGCTGGAGTGCAGTGGCACACTCATGGCCACCGCAACCTTGACCTGCTGGGCTTAGGTGATCCTTCTGCCTCAGCCTTCCAAAGTAGCTGGAACTACAGGTATGTGCCACCATGCCCTGCTAATTTTTTGATTTATTATAGAGACAAAGTCTCACCAAGTTGCTCAGACTTGTCTCGAACCCCCAGGTTCAGGCAACCCTCTTGCCTTGGCCTCCCAGAGTGCTGGGATTACAGGCTGAGCCACCATGTCTGGGCTAAAATTTTTTGAAAAGAAACTCCTATATATTTAGTTACATCTTTCCATTAAAAAAAAAAAAAGAGAATAGCTTATTTTTTAAATAGTTTCTCACAAAAAATTGGAAAAATGGTAGAATTCCAACGTACCCTTTACCCAGCTTCCCCCCATGATAAAATCCTATGTAAACCCAGAGTAAAATGTCAAAACCAGGAAATTGATATTGTTTATCAATTGACATAACTCAGGTACAGACCTTGTTCAAAGTTCACAGTTTGGTGTTTTGTTTAGAGAAAGGGTCTCATTCTGTCACCCAGAATGAAGTGAGGTGGTGTGATCATAGCTCACTATAGCCTCAAACTCCTGGGCTCAAGTGATCCTCCTGCCTCAGCCTCCTGAGTAGCTGGGATTACAGGCACATATCACTGTGCCTGGTTATTTTTTTCTCCACCCCGCCCCCTCCAAGATGAAAAAGTGTTCTTAACCCACTGGTTTTTCTTCAACTGTCACCATTATTCTATTTGAGCTCTGATTTTTAAATTTTTATCATGTATTTATTTAGAGTCAGGGTCTCACTCTGTCACTAGGCTGGAGTGCAGTGGCACGATCACAACTCACTGTAGCCTCAACCTCCTGGGCTCAGGTGATTCTCCTGCCTCAGCCTCCTGAGTAGCTGGGACTACAAGCATGTGCCATCTTGGTTGAGTTTTAGATTGTTTTTGTAGAGACAAGGTCTCACTATGTTGCCCAGGCTGGTCTCAAACTCCTGGGATAAAGCAATCCTCTTACCTCAGCCTCCCAAAGTGCTAGGATTACAGAAATGAATCACCAAGCCTGGCCCAGATTTCACAGTTTTATTTACAGTTTTATTTTATTTATCTTTTTGAGTTGGAGTCTCACTCCGTCACCCAGGCTGGAGTGCTATGGCATGCTCACGGCCACCCCAGCGTCGACCCCCTGGGCTCCAGCCACCCTTCCACCTTAGCCTTCCAAGTAGCTGGAACTACAGGCGTGCACTACCATGCCCAGCTAATTTTTGATTGATTGTAGAGACGAGGTCTCGCCAAGTTGCCCTGTCTGGTCTTGAACCTATGGGTTCAGGCAATCCACTCACCTCGGCCTCCCAGAGTGCTGGGACTTCAGGCTGAGCCACCAAGCCTAGCTGCCTATATTTTAATGAAGTTTTACCACATATGTAGATTTGAATAGCCAACACTACAATCAGCATCTAGAACTGTCCAATCACTACAAAGAAACCCCCCAAGTTACTCATTGATTACTACACCTTTCACCCAATACCAGCTTTGGGCATCCTCTGATCTGTTCTCCCTTTTTATAATTTTGTCATTTGGAGACATTTATATAATCATAGTGTGTACAATCTTTTGAGACTGGCCTTTTCTTCTTTTTAGAGACAGGGTCTGGCTCTATTACCCAAGATGAACTTGAACTCCTGGGCACAAGTTATCTTCATGACTCAGCCTCCCAAGTTGCTGAGATTACAGGTATGAGTCATTATGGCCAACTGACACTGGCTTTTTAAACTTGTCCTTAAGATCCATCCTTTACACTGATTTGAAAAGTTCCAATGAACCAAAATTTAAAATAAAACCAACACCTTGCTATCATCAAAACTGATTTAATTGTTTTCCATGTGCACTATTCAGGGTGAAGAAAGTGTTTAGAATAGATTTGTAATTAATTAAAACAAAAGAGAGAGAATGGTGACATGTAGAATTTGGAATGAACTGTAGAGTTGTTAATGGTCTTATCTTTATGGAAGTAATTAAGAAAAAAAAGCTTTGGCAAGTTGAAGCACCTTTTTATTATTGTTTTTTCTTTTTTCTTTGTCCTTGTGGGTGGTGCGTGATATGGATGCTGTGTCTGCCCCCAAGAGTGTCCTAGTCACTGTTTCAGAATTCGTGGTTCCAAATACATCTAGTGCATATTTATCATCTTTATCTTAGAATACTTAATTTCATTTAGTGCTCTGGATATTTTCTAAGTGTATATAAAAATAATTTAGTCTTTTTCTCTAGTCATTTCATGTGGAAACATCTTATTTTGACTTTCTTATAAACTATAACATTAGGATTGCTGGGACCATAAACATCTTGGACCATTACTCAAATAGCTGTTCCTATTTTCAGAGAGTAGACTAAAGTTTGGAGATAAAATTTGCATTAAGAACCAGTTTTGGCCGGGCTCGGTGGCTCAACCTGTAATTCCAGCACATTGGGAGGCTAAGGTGAGTGGATTGCCTGAGCCCGTGGGTTCGAGACTAGCCTAGGAAACTTGGCAAGCACTCGTCTCTACAATAAATAAAAAATTTGCTGGACGTGGTAGCACACACCTATAGTTTCGGCTACTTGGAAGATCGAGGGAGCCCAGCAGGTTGATGATGCTGGAGTGGCCACGAGTGTGCCACTGCACTCCTGCCTGGGTGACAGAGTGAGACTCCAACTCAAAAAAAAAAAAAAAAAAAGAACTTAATGTAAAATCTGCAGAAGCTAAATGTTAACAAAACAACCAATTCTTCATAACAGATAAAGCATTTGTGGCTATACAAGATTAGAGAATAAAAAGCAATTCAGATAAATGAACTTTCTAAAGGCTCTTTTCTGGCTTAAAAACAGTTTCAGAAATATGGTATAAAGTTGTATCAAGAAACTGTAGAGTTGGCTTTTATTTTTTAAAAATTATTTCTATTTTGTTTATTTATTTTTTGGAGTTGGTGTCTCACTCTATCACCCAAGCTGGAGTACAGTGGCGCGATCATGGCTCACTGCAGTCTTGACCTCTAGACTCAGGCGATCCTTCCACCTCAGCCTTCCAAGTAACTGGCACTACAGGAGCACACCACCATGTCTAGCTAATTTTTGAATTTTCATAGAATCGAAGTCTCACTACGTTGCCTAGGCTGGCTTGAACTCCTGGGTTCAAGCAATCCTCCTCCCTTGGCCTCCCAAAGGGCTAGAATTACAGGTGTGAGCCCCCATGCCTGGCCTGGAGTTGGTTTTTAAATAATTTGCAAATAGGAACGTCCTGCTAAGCCCCTACAGTAACAGTCACATGTATCCTCATGGGTATTCCTAGCTGGAGCTTTCCAGTGACGAAGGCTCCTGGGACTTACACCATCAGGGTATTTGGCCCTTGGCCCGCCCAGTCTGCCCTGAAGCACACAGGCATGGAGCTCTTCACTTGGTCTCCTCGGTCACCTCACCTTTCCGATTTCCTATTACAATCATCACAATGCTGCCTGGGCTCCCCTAGGCGAACTCCCGTGCTGCAGGCTCCAGGTTTTCTGATGGTCAACACCCCCAGTAGCACTTGTGTTGCTCTTCCAGCCGTACTAGCCGAGGCCAGCAGTCTCAGTCAGGATAGTCTCCCAGGTCCCATTTAAAATCACAGCCTTGCCAGGTGCAGTGGCTCACACCTGTAATATCAGTACTTTGGGAGGCGGAGGTGAGAGGATTGCCTGAGCCCAGGGACTCAAGATCAGCTTGGGCAACTTGGCAAGACCTTGTCTCTACAAACAAATCAAAAAGCAAGCCAGGTGTGCACCTGTAGTCCCCACTACTTGGGAGGCTGAGGCAGAAGGATCTCCTGAGTCCAGCGGGTCGAGGCTGTGGTAACCATGAGCATGCCACTGCATGCCAGCCTGGGTGACAGAGTAAGACTCTGACTCAACTAAAAAATAAAATAAACAGCCTTTCTGCACACGCACAGGAGTCAAAGAGATACCAGCTGGCAGCTCTTTTCTAAAGTATCAGGCATAGTAATTTGGAGGAGGCCTTCAGGTTAGGGTGAGTATTTGGGGGTTAGGAGATGGCTAGCTGAGCAGGACGAATGGGGATCTGGTTGGGGCAAGGAGAGTGACAGGTATACCCAGAGGGCATACCATCGAGGGCAGCAGCCATTCAAGAAGGCAGTCGGGCAACTGGCCACAGAGAGGTATAAAAAACCCACATCACATCAATGGCCTGAGCCCGCGGGTTCGAGACCCGCCTGGGAAACTTGGCGAGACCTCATCTCTACAATAAATCAAAAAAATTAAAGGATCGCCGGAGCCCAGTAGGTCGAAACTGTGGTGGGCAGGAGTGGCCACTGTACTCCAGTCTGGGAGACAGAGTGAGACTCCAACTCAAAAAAAAAAACCAACCCACATCAGTGGCTTTCTCAGCAGCACCGAGCACGAGACGACCAGCAACTGGCAGTAGAAAGACCGTAGAGAGCCAGGCAGTGCTCAGTATCAAGGAAACTTGGGAGCAGGCTACCAAGGTAAGAGTAAGGTTCAGGGAGCATAGCAGGGTCCCTGTTACTGGCACTGGAGCACAAATTTTGAGGATTAAGGTAAGGGAGGGAAAGGAAATAACACTGAAATTGATGGGCAGCCTAGTAACCAAGGAGTTCTAAGCATGTGACCCTATTTAATCCTCACAACAACCCTGCAAAGTAGGAATTGTCCCCATCCTATAGGACAGAAAACTGAGGTTCAAAGAGGTTAGCTAGTTTTGCCAAAATCACACATGTGACATGAGGGGCAGTCAGAATTTGACCTCAGGACAATCTGACTCCAAAGACAATGTTGTTGTATTCACATGATCATTTGTTATAATTATTATTTATTGAAATCTTTGAGAACGCAGCCTCCAATACATACTTCTGTCATCCCCCCCCTTTAAATTATACTGTGTCATGAATTAGAGACTTCTAAAAATTAGTCTAAGGTGGGGCACAGTGGCTCATGCGGGTAATCCCAGCACTTTGGGAGGCAGAGGCGAGAGAATCTCTTGAGCCTAGGAGTTAGAGATCAGCCTGGGCAGCATAGTGAGACCTCATCTCTACAAAAACTTAAAAAAAAATTAGGTAGGTGTGGTGGCACATACCTGCAGTCCCAGCTACTTGGGAGACTGAGGCAGAAGGATTGCCGGAGCCCAGGAAGTTGGGGTTGTGGTGAGCTGTGGTTATGTCACTGTTGTCCAGTCTGGGTGACAGAGTGAGACTCTCTCAAAAAAAAAAAAAAAAAGAGAGAGAGGGAGAAGAAAGACAGGAAGGAAGGAAGGAAGGAAGGAAGGAAGGAAGGAAGGAAGGAAGGAAGGAAGGAAGGAAGGAAGGAAGGAAGGAAATTAGCTTGAATTTTCTTCTAGGGGATCTGGGGGGAATAGAATGAGGTATTTGGAGTTCGTTAAGAGGAAAGTAGGGTACCAGATGAACAAGCCAGGCCTCAGCTTCGTGTGGCCCCCTGAGGATGAAGGTATACCAGAAGCAGAGACCAAAATTTGGAGCATGGGGCCAGATCTTTGGTGTGCCCAGGCTGGATGATGAAAACTAGACTCCTCCGATGAACTTTTCAAAGCATCCCACAGACACACAGTGGAGTCAGAGGGCTATAAAAGGTGCCCACTTCAGTCCTGAGAAGCTGCCAGAAGGATATGTGAACACGTAGAGATTTTTGGTAGAAATATTCATTAGTTCTCTAGATTTTTAGTTCTCTAGATTTTTTTTTTTTTTGAGTTGGAGTCTCATTGTCACCCTAGCTGGAATCCAGTGGCATGATTATGGGTCACCGCAGCCTCGACCTCCAAGGCTCAGGCAAGCCTCCTGCCTCAGCCTCCTGAGTAGCTGGAACTACAGGTGCATGTCACTATGCTGGGCCCATTTTTTGATTTATCATAGAAACGAGGTCTTGCTATGTTGCCCAGGCTGGCCTCAAACTCCTGGCCTCCAGTGATCCTTCTGCCTTGGTCTTTCAAAGTGCTGGGATTCTAAATATGAGCCACCATGCCCAGCCAAAATCTCTTGATTTTTAAAAAATTTATACTTTATGTTAGAGAAAACTGAAAATAACAATTTAAATGGCAGTCTCCAATTTTCCTCCTAAATGTCATCTTTGTAATGAAAATATTGTATGTGCTATATAATATAAATATTTTCAAGTCAAAGGTGGTTGGTCATGTGTCCTTTCTACCTTTGGTACTAAACACTGGGAGGTCAATGTAATTTTTGAAATTAAGAACTGAGGTTTATTTGGTATTTCAGAGCGCCACCTGGTGGTTTCACGAACAATAACAAGCCAATACAAAAGTGAATCTTAAAACTGGTTGTGAAACAAAGGGTGTTGGGACCCTAAGATGCTTGTCCTTTCTCTTTTCTTTTCCGTCTCCTTTAGTTCTCATTCTTTCTTTCCCCTCTCTCTCCTTCTTTCTATCTTTTTGTTTCCTACCTGGTCAATCCCTCTCTCCTGTTTTGTTGACACCTTAAGCTTGTCTATGTCTTGTATTGGTATTGCTGAGTCTTCAGAGTGTCTAACGTGTTTGCTTACTGATGTTTGTTTGTTTTTCTGAGTTGGTGTCTCACTCTGTTGCCCAGACTGGAGTGCAGTGGCACGCTTGTTGCCACTGCAGCCTCAACCTGCTGGGCTCAGACGATCCTTCTGCCTCAGCCAAGTAGCTGGAACTACAGGGGTGCACTACCATGCCTGGCTAATTTTTTGATTTTTTTTTTTTTAATTGTAGAGACAAGGTCTCATCAAGTTGCCTGGGCTGGTCTCGAACCCGTGGGCTCAGGCAATCCTCTCACTTAAGCCTTCCAAAGTGCTGGGATTATAGGCATGAGCTACTGCACCAGGTTTGAGGTTGTTTTAATAAAATCTAAACGGTCTCTAAATTTCAAGTAGAAAGGCAAATAAGTTTGACAATGGAAAATTTGGTTGTCTTCCAGAGACTCAATCTTCCTTCTCAGGATGGGCCTGTGTTTTTCCCAGATGGAGTTTCTATTTGTTTCTTTGGCTGTTTTACACACATCCCTCTTTCTTATTTTATTTGTAAATAATACCCAAAGATGACTCATTTCCAGTGTTTTAGCCTGTTTTTTTTGTTGTTGTTGTTGTTTTGGTTTTTTTTTGAGGTGGAGTCTCACTCTGTCGCCCAGACTGGAGTGCAGTGGCCGCTCCCGGCCACCGCAGCCTCGACCCACTGGGCTCCGGCGATCCTTCCGCCTCAACCTTCCGAGTAGCCAGAATTACAGGCGCGCTACCACGCCCGGCTGATTTTTTGATTTTATTGTAGAGATGAGGTCTTGCCTGCCCAGGCGGGTCTCGAACCCGCGGGCTCAGGCAATCCACTCACCTCAGCCTCCCAAAGGCGCGTGATTACAGGCTGAGCCACTGAGCCCGGCTTAGCCTGTGTTCTGATTCAGCTGTCCAATGACCTTTGAGAAGAAAGTTGGTTTAGAGCAACTGTCTTGAAGGTCTCTGATCTCAAAGGACCCACAGGTAACATGAATAAGCGGAACGAGAAAGGAACAAGAGGATGGGGACACTGAGGACCCCCGTGACTTGTCCATGGGAGATATGTTCCTCTGCTCCAGCTGGTTCTTCTGGTTTTTGAAGAGAAGTCAATCAGCTTGGTTTTTATGAGAGATCTTTAAGCATTTAAATGTTCACCAATTAAAACAAAAAATGCCTATAGGCCAGAAGTGGCCCATGGGCCAACCTCTGGCTGATGCATTGACTGATTGATTTCAACCTCTGATTTAAAGCAATGAGATACAGACTGAACTCATGAGATTACAGAATGTGAGTAAGGAAGCCGTCTGAGGCTAAAATGCACTCTGCTCTGTGAACAAGCCATTCCCAAGAACCTCTATCACTTCTCAATCTGTGACTCGACATTATCTACCCTCATTCTGACATAATCATATCACAGGATCATGGAGAATTGGGATGTCCTGGCATGTCCTTTTATTCAAGTGAATGACTACTTGCCCTGAAATAATTTGAGGTTCAGATGTTGGCTCCAGTGAGAAGCAGCTGAGCCCAGCTAAGGAAAGCAGATATGGAGTTTATCGGTTTAAGTTTGTTCTGCATTTCCAAGCAGATAAATCCATACCTAACTTTAAGAACAAAATTTTACATATATACATATATATGGATATTATTTAAATTTTTGTTTACTAGTCAGGGTCTCACTCTGTTGCCCAGGCTGAAGTGCAGTGGTACAGTCATAGCTCCTGCAGCTGCAACATTCTGGCCTCACGTGATCCCTCACCTCAGCCTACCAAGTAGCCGGGACTATAAGCATGTGCTACCATGCCAGGCTAATTTTTAAATTTTTTTTTTTGTAAAGATGAGGTCTCATTATGTTGCCTCGGTTGGTCTCAAAATCCTGGGTTCAAGCAGTCCTCTTGCCTCAGCCTCCCACAGTGCTGGAATTACAGGTGTGAGCCACCATGCCCAGCCTAAAACTATAAATCCCTTAACTTTAATTTTGATCATTTTTACCCTACAAGAAAATCTACTCATCTATACAGTCTGTTGGGACAACTGGAAACACTTTACTTTTAACTGATTTAGGAAAAATGTTGTTGGAATTAACACATTTTGAAGAGAAAAAATTAACTTCCTTTCTCAGACTTCTCTGGGAAATAGTGCAGTTTTGTTGTTGTTTATTTTTACTTTTTATTTTGTTTTTGGCTTCAAAAAACTTCCAGAGTACACAACAGTGATATTTTAATAACAAACTCATGACAAAAATGATTTGACGGGGAGGAAGAAATTAGGAATATTTGATTATTATAAAGTATTTGCACTAATCATAAAGTGGTATAGTGTTATTTGAGAGTAGACTTGGATTAGTTACAAATGTAGTTACAAATGCAAACTCTAGAATAACTACTAATTAAGTTTTTAAAGAAAACTATAAATGATATGCTAAGAAAGAGGATGAAATGGAATTATGTAAAATGCTCAATTAAACCACACAGGCAGTAGAAGTGTAGAAAACAAAAATAGGAACAAAGAGCAAGGGCAACATAGGAAACAGCAAGAAATATGGTAAATATTAATCCCATGACATCAACAATCACCTTCAATGTCACTGGTCTAAATACATCAATGAAAAGACAAAGACTATCTGAGTGGATCAGAAATCCAGATCCAACTATGTGTTATCTCCAAAAAATCCACTTTTTTTTTTTGAGTTGGAGTCTCACTCTGTCGCCCAGACTGGAGTGCAGTGACATACTCATGGCCATCGCAGCCTCGACCTGCTGGGCTCCAGCGATCCTTCTGCCTCAGCCTTCTAAGTAGCTGGCACTACAGGTGCGCGCTACCACGCCCGGCTAATTTTTTTGATTTATTGTAGAGATGAGGTCTCACCAAGTTGCCCAGGTGGCTCTCGAACCCGCGGGCTCAGGCAATTCACTCACCTCGGCCTCCCAAGGCGCAGGATTACAGGCTGAGCCACCGAGCCCAGCTAAAAATCCACTTTTAATAGAGGGACATATGTAGGTTAAAAGTAAATGGATGGAGAAAGATACACCACGCTAACACTCATCAAAAGAAAGGAGGAATCTAAGCCCAGCAGGTCAAGGCTGTGGTGGCTGTGAGCATGCCACTGTACTCCAGCCTGGGTAGCAAGAGTGAAACTACAAATCAGAAAAAGAAAGGAAAGAAAGAAAGAAAGGAAGGAAGAAGGAAAGAAAGAAAGAAAGAAAGAAAGAAAGAAAGAAAGAAAGAAAGAAAGAAAGAAAGAAAGAAAGAAGCATTAGCCATCTTAACTTCAGACAAAGAAGACTTCAGAGCAAGAAAGTTATCAGGGACAAAAAGGGGCAATGATAATGACATGGGGGTCAATAGTCCAAGAAGACATGACAACCCTTAGTGTGCATGCACTTAGCAACATTGTCAAATTACCTGAAGTCAAAACTGATGGAACATCAAGGAGAAATAGATGCATGCACTATTATAGTTGGAGACTTTCAAACCCCACTATTAGAAATGGACAGATCCAGCAGGTGGCAAATCAGTAAGAATACAGTTGAACTCAATCGTATCCACAATCAACCGGATATAACTGACATCTATAGACTACTACATTCAACAATGGCAGAGCTCACATTCTTCTCAAGATTACGTGGCTCATTCACCAAGACAGATTACATTCTCTGGGCATATAACAGTCCTTAACACATTTTACAGAATAGGAATCGTACAATGCCTGCTCTCACACCACAATGGAATTAAACTCAAAATCAACAACAGAAAGCTAGAGAGTGCTTAATGCATGTGGAAGCCATTTCATAACCCAAGAGCCACCTTGTGTTAACTTCCAACTGACCAATGAGTGGCCTACACTAAAAGTCGAACACCAACCAATCAGAACTGCCAAATTTCAATCCCTCATTTGTGTGCCAGGAACAAATGTCAACCAATCAGAAGCGCCATTTTTCATCCTTCATTTGCATGGCGGGAACCATAAAGAGACTAGTTCCGCTGTAAAAATGACCTTAAAGTACTGGAGGAAGGTGCAGACTGCTCTTGTATGGCTGCCCTGTCTGCAGCCCCCTTTTAGTGCACTCAGTAAACCTGTCCTTTTCTACCCTGATCTGACTTGGGTGAATTCCTTCACTGCCCTTGACTCTTGCCGGCTGGTCCCTACCCAAGACAATGCACTGATATCCAAACATGCTCTGAGACAGGTTCAGGGACTTGTTGAAAGTTGCAGGGTTACTTAGAGGCAACACCAAGAGGAAAAGCTGAGTTCCTTGCTGACGTGTCACACTGCTTCTCCTGTACTCCAATAAGCCTCCTGCTAGGCTTCCAGTCTCTTCTTTGCAGGAAAATAAGGGTCCTTCTTTGCAGGAAAATAAGGGAACCCAGACTCCAAAATAACAAAAGCCAAAATCCCCACAAAGAATTTCCTAATTCATTCTGGAAGGAAAAATATTACCTTTGGCAGCAAACCCCCAAGCTAAAATAGCACTGTGTCCTTCAAACAAGAATAAGAATTCACAACTACCCAGAACATCGGGGGCTAATTTTTCATTCAATTGTCACTTAGAATTAATATTAAATATCATGGTATGGTTAGTCTTTCACAAAGATACATAGAGTCCTATTTCTTTCTTTTTTGTTTTTTGGTGTTTTTTTTTGAGTCAGAGTCTCACTTTGTTGCCCAGGCTGGAATGCAGTGGCACGCTCACGGCCACCACAGCCTTGACCTGCTGGGCTCAGGCAATCCTTCTGCCTCAGCCTTCCAAGTAGCTGGAACTACAGGCACACACCACCATGCCTGGCTAATTTTGGGGTTTATTGTAGAGACAAGGTCTCACCAAGTTGCCCAGGCTGGTCTCGAACCCCTGGACTCAGGCAATCCTCTCACCTCAGCCTCCCAAAGTGCTGGGATTACAGGCTTGAACCACTGTGCCCAGCCCAAGGAGTTCCTATTTCTTTTTTTTTTTTTTTAATTGGAGTCTCACTCTGTCACCCAGACTGGAAGGTGGGAAGGCATTTGTCCAAGGAACAGAAAGAAGACCCCCATACACCCAAAGCATGGTGGGTGAGGAGGTAACCAGTGTGAGATGTTAGAGAATGGTGTGATAAATGGATTTATTAGCCCCAATCTGAGACACACACACACACACACACACACACACACACACACACACACACACACGTCCAAGTCCTTTAACATATAAATTTAACAATTTCTCCCAGGAAAGAGAAAATATGTTTCTAGTCCTGGACTTCGAGTTTGCCATGAGATTTCCTTTGGTCACTGGGATATCAGCAGATGTGATGCAAGAATTGTGCCTAAGCCGGGTTCAGTGGCTCAGCCTGTAATACCACGCTTTGGGAGGCTGAGGTGAGTGGATTGCCTAAGCCCGCGGGTTCGAGACCCGCCT
>NW_007248692.1:263089-265062 GCF_000164805.1 Carlito syrichta
AAAAAAAAAAAAAAAGAATTGTCCCCAGATGCTTAGGAGTATTCTTGTGTGCTCTACCATTGCCTGTTGGTGTCTGGAGATGGTGCCACCGCCCCCTGAAAGGAGAATGAAAGACACGAAGCAGAACATCCCCAAACCAACCTCCCACATGAAGAAAGCCACCCTGTCTGTATAGCTTCAGCAGCCAGTTCCCACCTAACCTAGGCATGTGAGCACACCAGTTTCAGCTGGCAGAGTTGCCTGGTTGACCAGCAGCTCCAGGGTACAGCTCTCTTGGGAAAGGTTACAGAGAAATAGAGAAACCTCTAGGTCGAACTGGAAATATGTAAGGAGCAGCTTTAGTCTAGACTTAACAGAGGACTGCAGTAGGCAAGCTGGAAGTGCAGGAGGTCCTGGTCAAAAGATGAATGCTTGAAGAAAGGATTCTGGGGGTAGTCCTGTTATTGGGAAGATCGACATTAAGACTGCTGGAGCAGTGGGTGAGGTGGAGAGAACACATCCAGAATCAAAGAGGCCCAGGTGCTGGGTGTAAATCGTGAAGAATGAAGACAGAGAATGGTGACAGGAAGGCCGTGAAGCAGTCTGTGGTCAGCGGCAACTGAGGGGACTGGAGTCACAGGGAGGCAGGGGCAGGGGGCGGAGATGGGTGGAGGGCATGGGAACATCAGAAGGCATAGACTTCAAAAGAGCTGGGTGTTTAAAGGAAGAAAGAAGAGATATAATTGGGAAGCAGCAGTAGGGTCTATGAGGACACTCTCCCCATCCCTAGGACTGTGGAACTTATACTGTTAAAAAACAGTCATAACAACAGCAATAATAATAGAACAATAATCAACAATAAACCACCTTCCTGGAGAAGGCTGCAGAGAAGGTGGCATCCCTAGGAAGCTCCTAGGTTTCAACTAGGTCCAGGAGGTGAGAGTGTTCAGAGGGTTGAGAAGAATTGAGGACAGTTGAGGATCTAGGGGAGTTTGCGGTGACAGACTGTGAGTTCCAACGGGCATGTGGAGGAACAGGAAACTGGGTCAGAGGAGTGGAAGCAGAGAAAAGCAGCAGGAAGTGCAGGCAAGATGGAAGCCCTGGGGGTGCGGCATCAAGTGGGCTGTGGGGCAGAAGGGGATTTGCTCTCATAAGCCATTGGGGAGGGCGGGCGTCCAGCTAAAGTTAATAATATGGGGCCACTGGGCAGGAGTCCTCTCCTGCTGACCTCAAGGGTGGTGCCCTTCTAGATTGCCGGGGGTGAGGGCCTCCTATATCTGTCGGTGGACAAGAGGCACTGACGAGGCAGGCCCATCAGCCGGGAGAAAAAATTAGCAAATGAACTCATCACAGTTCTATTTCTACTGAACAACAAAGAATAATCATTTACCAGCTTAAGTGGGACAGTGGTTAACGGTGTTAGTTATTAGAGAATATTGAATCGGTCTGGTTCTTGCTGTGAATTGTAAAATTGCAGAATTCCAAATATGCTTTTAAAATGAACTCATGCCCTCAACTGTACTTGAACACTAATCACTTGAATACATCCGGAATTAAAACACACAAATGATTTACGGACGGAATAAGCATAAACAAGATCCTTCTACGGGGTTCTTTCCCTGCTATGAACATTGATTAGTCCTCAGAACAGAAAGTATTCAGACTTAATTCTGTTGAAAATTGCAATGTGACACTAGAGGGCGTTCAGTTGTTACTTATGACAATCTTGTGATACATTGCTCTGTTTCTAAATATAATATTTCATAATCCAAGGGTCTACGAATGGAGGACTAGTTGATAAAATTATAATATATCTAGATAATATACCATACAAAATACCTGTTTAAAAATGAGGAATACCTATTGATCAATAAGGTATTATTAAATGGAGAGAGAAAGAAAGTATGGGAATGCATGCTAGATGGATATATTCAGGGGCTACTTCTTGAGGGTCAAAAATATTGAAAGTTCTATTTTTTTTTTTTTTTTTTTTG
>NW_007248692.1:265082-302500 GCF_000164805.1 Carlito syrichta
ACCTGCTGGGCTCCGGCGATCCTTCCACTTCAGCCTTCCAAGTAGCCGGAACTACAGGTGCATGCTACCACACTTGGCCATTTTTTGATTTATTGTAGAGATGAGGGTTCACCAAGTTGCCCAGGCTGTTCTCGAACCCATAGGCTCAGGCAATCGGCCTCCCAAATTTCTGGGACTACAGGCTTGAGTCACTGCACCCGGCCAAAAGTTATATTTTTAAGTTTCTTTGGTCTTTATATCCTTTTTTTTTTGTAGTGTTCAGTTGTAGCAAAGAGGA
Organism: Carlito syrichta; assembly: GCF_000164805.1. NCBI lineage: Eukaryota > Metazoa > Chordata > Mammalia > Primates > Tarsiidae > Carlito > Carlito syrichta. The sequence continues at coordinate 265,360 of NW_007248692.1, forward strand.
ATAAGGTATAAATCAACAGCATTTTTATTTATCGTGGCCAGCAGAGACTCCAAAGCTCAATCAAAAGGATTTATTATTCCTTGGATGAATCCCCCTTGTCATTTAAGCTTGTCTGAAAACTCACTATTGCTCTGATTTGGGTACTCCCATAGTACCTTGCGTTTCCAGCAGTGGTGTCCTAACTGTGTCCAAACTAGACTGTGGTTTGCAGAACTGGAGACCTAGTGATTTTTGTGGAAATCAGTGTGAGTTGATCATCAAGGTGGCTCAGGTTTGACTTAAGAAGAAGATGCATTTCTTTTCTGGGGTGAGCAGGAATGCCCAGAAGACGGACATCCCTGGCTCTGGTTCTGAATCATGATGGAGAGAAGGTTAAACCATAAAGTTGAAGGGCACAGAGAAGAAACATGCCACAACAGAACAAAAGACCACAGTATAGAACTGACACTGCTCCCAGAGGCATTCTCAGGGAAGCCAGAGAAGCTTGGTGAGGAGGCAACAGCAGAAAAATTTGAATGGACAAGTTTCTATACACAAGATACATCACCTTGGAGATGCCAGAAATAAGGAAGGAGATTCCAGGGCAGGGATAAAGGAGTGGCCAAGAACTACCATGGTTTGGGCATCAATGCGAATAGAGCTGCACTTCCAGGCAAAGTCTGAGGGAAGTTATCTGGGGCTCACAAGTACCTTATCAAGAACCAGCCTGGCCCAGGTGCAGTGGCTCATGTTTGTAATCCCAGCACTTTGGAAGGCTGAGATGAGAGCACTGCCTGAGCCCAGGGGTTCAAGACCAGCTTGAGCAACTTGGCGAGACTTCATCTCTACAATAAATAAAAAAATAAAATTAACAGGGTGTGGTGGCATGCTCCTGTAGTTCCAACTACTTGGGAAGCTTGAAGTGGACAGATCCCATGGACCCAGCAGGTCGGGTTGTGGTAGCCATGGTCCTGCCACTACACTCCAACCTGGGCAACAGAGTGAGTTCCCAACTAATAAATCAATAAATAAAGTCAGCCTGCCCAAGAGTATGGGTCCATATCTCCTGCCCTGCTTGGAAGTGGGGGTGGGGGTAGGGTGGCATTCCATTATATATTTCTTTTGTTTGTTTGTTTGTTTTTTTGAGTTGGAGTCTCACTCTATCACCCAGACTGGAGTGCAGTGGCCGCTCCCGGCCACTGCAGCCTCAACTTGCTGGGCTCCGGCGATCCTTCCGCCTCAGCCTTCCAAGCTGCAACTACAGGCGCGCGCCACCACACCTGGCTAATTTTTTTTATTTATTGTAGAGATGAGGTCTTGCCAAGTTGCCCAGGCAGGTCTCGAACCCGCGGGCTCAGGCAATCCACTCACCTCAGTCTCCCAAAGCATGGGATTACAGGCTGAGCCTAATGCTGAAGGCTATTGAAATGCTTGGCTTCTCTTTTTAAATTCAAATTATTCCATACTAATAGCATAACAACTCATGGAATCTTCAGTTTACCTTTAAGTTTTGATCTAATTTTATATGACAGAATTCCACTTGGCAGTGTGATTAAAAACTGTCCTCTCGGGGCATTTAATCGAACACTGATCACACCAGTGTGACTGAGAATTTCTATTTCGGTTCTTGAGAAATGATTTTAAGCCTCCTTCCCTCTTCACTACACCTTAAAGATGTCTTTGTCCTTTCTAATCTGATAGTGTGCCTGCTTGAGAAACCGTTCTTGAGATAGCAGAGTCTGGAGACCCTAGGCAGAATTGTCCTTTGCTCACAACTGTGCTGTTCCCAGGTATTCCTCATTCCCTTTCCCCCTTTTAAGTCTCCTCTCCTTAGCCTAACATTTTGAAATGGTTTCTTCGAGGCCTGAGCCTGGCCATCTCCCCACCTGTCAGCTTTTGGAATAAAGACCCCTTCCTTTTACATCGCGTGCTTATTTATTTCCGCCCCCAAGTGACGAGTAGCCGAGCTTGCAATCTGTAACATAAGGGTTCATTTCTCAAAGAACAGATCCATGAAGTGAGAACCCTTGAGAATGTACTTGATTTTAAGTTAAATGACTAGCTATTTCTAAATAAGAATAGTAGGGTTTTAAAAAAATGGAAGCTCAATGACATCTGTCATATGTCTGCATTCAGATCCTGGGCTGTACTTGTAGCAAAACTAAGTCTTTAAGAATGTGTCATAGGCTCTCTTGGAAAGGACATAAATAATGGAAACTGGAGCCTGGAAAATGGCAAGTTGGCTGAACCTCTTGGAGCATCATTCATTAGATCCAGCTGCAAAAGCTAGAAGTTATTAAAAATGCATGCGGGATCTCTTTTTAAGTATTAACACACCACTATTTTAAATGTTGGTTCTGACTGAGAAATTCCTCTCTGCAGGTGCATTTTACCCTTGTAACCCCAGCAAGCTGCCAGGGCCTCAGGAGACTAAACAAATTGCTAACTTAAAAATTCATTATAGTATCTGCTCCCTTTCCAAAACATAAAACGAATTCTACAATGTTTGCTCTTTTGAATCCTGAGACCTTAATTGTCAAGGTCCCGTGTGCTTATATGACGCCATCTTGTGTCCATTGTTAATCTACTGGAGAGTAAAAACACATCAGGCCCAGAAGTCCTAAAATGGGAAGTGAAAATGCCAGTAACTAAAATGTTAATTTCTCTGAAATAAACAATATAGATAGTGATGACAAAGGTGGTGTCAATGCACTAGATTTCTGGGGAAGAAGTGGGAGGGGCTAAGTCACATAGTTCGCATTTACCAAAGATGACGGCAAATAGATGATAACACCAAGGGGCATGAACTCGCTGTTACAAGTCCATGAATAAAAGAAGTTCAATTTCATGCGGCTATGAAGATAACCTAAAATGATCAAGAATATAATACAAAAACGGATGCTCAGGCATTATTTTGAAAGTGTAATGACTAGCCATCTAGGCAAAGGGCCAGATTTAGTACAGATAAAGCAGGTGGCTGGTTACCTTATCACGTTTCAAAGGGCCCAGGAATTCAAGATGGTTTCAACCAAAGAGGCCTAGAACGGACACATAAGGAAAGGAAGGAGGTTGGCATCGAAAACCAGGGAAACTGACCCAGCCCAAGAGCAAAGAGGGATTCCTGTAAAGTGATAAAAGAACAAGGGGGGGTCATTGATATCATTTTATTTTAAAATAAACCCTTAGAGTCGAAGTCATGATTAAGAACCAGATTTTCTTTCTCTGAACACTTAGGGCTGAATTCTAACTAAATTTGTCCAAAACGCTCTTCTAAAATTTAGTCCGTGGGCAAATATAGTAGAAATGTTAATCTACTGGGTGAAGGGACTGAAAGGCCTGACCGAACAAAAATTCATAGATGATTTATAATGTTTCTGATCTAAAGAAATACAATAATTTTTTGAATGCAGCGAGAGAACGTAGAGGCAAAGAGAACAATTTGATTAGCCGGAATCATTAGGTTGATACATAAGTCGGTAAAGGTTATTTTTGGCATGGCAACACTGCGGTGTTGGGAGTTTATCATTTGTCATTTGGAGTGACAATGTTGTGCTTGTGAATATGCCTTGCATTTTGCAGATCTGAAGAAAGTGCTGCTATTTGTCAGGTGGGAAAAAATGAACACTTCTGACATATTCTTCTGTTTGAGTTTAAACAAAAGAGTAAAGTCAGGGAGGCAGCTTGAAACATCTGTGTCATGTCTGGGGAGATTCCATCGGGGAGGCCATGGCAAGAAAATGGTTCTGTCATTTCAAAGAGAGAGCCACTTTGGCCTAAGTGATTCTCTACATTCAGGAAGACCACTGGGCTTTGCTGAAAACCATTCAAATGCTTTAATCCACGATAATCCACATCAGCCAACCCAAGAATTGGCAAATATGATGAACTGTCAACCACCATGTGACATTTGCATTCCATGGGCAAGTGAAAAATGCTGCGAATTTACACATCAACCTAGAACTCCCAGAGTTTCGTCAATAATCGTAACCTGTTATGAACTAAATCAGAAATAAACAAAGTCACTTCAAAAAGACACACTGGCTACTGATCTTACTTAACTTGATATTAGCATATCTGATGGGAGAATGTGTCACTCATAAGAATAATCAGCCTAGAAACATGGGAAATGGAGACTTAGAGTTAGCAATTAGTACCCAGTATCAGTGAGACACAGAATCTGGGGATACCACTGATTCACTCTCGAGGTGCTCTTAGCATACAGGGCTTGGACTTATACCAGGTATCCTTTTGGCCTGGGTAAAAGATCCTTTGAAACCACTTACATAATTTTACTTCAATTTTGTCTTCACTTAGCAACTCTCTGACTTAATTTAGCCTCTCAGTGACCCTTATACTGGAAGGATTCATTAGATGATAAAAATGAATATTTCAGTGACTTGAAAGATACATTCCCCATCAAAATTAATAAATCAATAATCAGATTTATACACTCTCTCTTAAGTTAATATGAACCTGTCCTCTCCCTTTGTCTCAGGAGGCATCCTACGAGGCACTGGCACAGAAAGTTTCGGAACTAAGATCAGATCCAGATGATGGGAGTTCCACCACCCCCTTAAGTCAGCTCAGCAGACAGCTGGCTAGCCCCTTTAAGTAGTTCTACCTCCTCATATTAGACAACAAACAAACAAAACATGTAAGAATACATGACCCACTTAGCAGCCTGTGCATTTAGCACTAGATATTATGTGAATCAGAAATCAGAACTTTCCCTATATAACCTGAACCCTCCCTTTGTTTTCGGGAATGCATCTTCATTTTACACGGAAGGATGCATCGCCATGGTTTGCAAACTGGAATAAAGTCTCTTTCCTCCAAATCCCTTTTCAGAGAACATTTGTTAACATGACCACAAGTTGCTTTCTCGAATTAATTTTGCACCAGTTGTGCATATCTGGCATTATCATCCCCACTTAAAGATGAGCCAAAAAGGAGGCTCAGAGAGACTAGGCTATTTACCCAAAGTCACATAGAAAATGAGTAGCAGAGTCAGGATTAGAATTTTGCTCTTTCTGACTGCAAAACTCTGTTCACTACACTACACTGCTTCTGTCTTCTTTAATAAGTTGCTCAGCAGGGCTCAGTGACTGAAGCCTGTAATCCCAGCACTTTGGGAGGCAGAGGCAAGAGGACTGCCTGAGCCCAGGGGTTTAAGACCAGCCTGGACAACTTGGTGAGACTTCACCTCTACAATAAATAAAAAAATTAGCTGGGTGTGGTAGTGCATGTCTGTAGTTCCAGTCACTTGGAAGGCTGAGGCGGAAGGATTGCCGGAGCCCAGCAGGTCGAGGCTGTGGTGGTCGTGAGCAGTGTGCCACTGCACTCCAGCCTGGGCTACAGAGTAAGACTCCAACTCACAAAATATAAAAGATAAAAAAACTAAGTTTCTCATAAGAAGTGAGTTATTTCTTCTGAACATATTTGAAATAAAGGCAAAACTGGAAACTAGAAGTGTGCTGTGAATAATTGGATAACACACATCCAAAGATCACTCAATTTCCTAAAGAATTTGTTGGGGACAAGTTTTTGTAAAATCAGGACTTAGGATGAACAATTAGTGACCTGTTGCTGAGGAAGTTCAGTCACCATTCCCAGAGTGCCATTTGTGTCTCAGTGCTTAGAACTCTCTTTTCTAGTACTCCAGGTCCAATAAAACCTGAAATGGTTTTGATGTATCAGTTTCTGAGCAGACAACAACAAACAAAACCAGGAAGAGAAAATTATGAACTGTAATGGTCACTCTAACTGTCTCAGGCAACTGTACCAGTCCTGCTGATAGCCACCCCCTAAATTTTAGACACAACCTGTGATGCATGTATTCAAAACACAAAGCAAGACTTTAGGTTTTCTGTGACTGCTCAGGCTCTTTGTTTCCCCTAAAGGCAAACACTGCTAAGACCACCCTGCCTGGTGAGGGCAGAACACTTGCAATAGATGGTGCACCAGCATGAAACTGCTTTCTAAAATATAGGGCAAACTGGGCGTGGTGGCTCATGCCTGTAATTCCAGCACTTTGGGAAGGAAGTGAGAGGATCGCCTGAGCCCAGAGGATCGAGACCAGCCTGGGCAACCTAGCAAGACCTCATCTCTACAATAAAAAAATTAAAATAAAATAAAATTAGCTGGGCATGGTGGCATGTGCTTGTGATTCCAGCTACTTGGAAGGCTGAACTGGAAGGATCACCTGAGCCCAGCAGGTTGAGGCTGCAGTGGCCATGAGCATGACACTGCACTCCAGCCTGGGCAACAGAGTGAGACTTCAATTCAAAACACACACACACACACACACACACACACACACACACACACACACACACAGCCCCAAAATACAGGGCAGTTGTTGAGTTCTGAGGTTTTCCGTTGTCCTGAGATGAACTGCCACTACTGAGGTTTCCCTAACTGCTCAGAAGAGGAGCCTGGCTGCCAAATGCCAGGTGGTAGAGGAGTGCCAACTGCTTACTTCTCTGTACCCAAACCCTGCTTTGATTATGGAAAATTTTTAAGCATATGCAATAGTAAGTGAACACTTCTACTCATGATTGAACCACACAGTAAGCATAGTGTGCACAAGGCTGTGATTAAGACAGTGAATCAGGCTACAAGGCTAGGTTTGCACAGGGTTCTGGTGCATATTGTTGGGAGGGGCACCAGATGGTAAGTCTTGGCACAAATGAAAAATGAGATCTTATTTATTGTCCTGGGAGTTAGGAATTTTATAACCATCTCTTCAAGCTTACCAGTGTCATCTTTTGAAATCTCATGGGGAGGTCTATATCTTTCATTGTGTCACTCACTGGGAATCACCTAGACATATAACCATGAGAGTTAGCAGCAGAGGTTTTAGTTTAGGCTTGGAAGCTTGAACTACTTGCTTAACATTCTCTCCTTAATCTATGAAAGGGAAAAAGAACAGCAGCTAATAAGGTTATTGTGAGACTTAAATGAGACAACGCAAGTAAAATACTTAACCCAAACCTAGATTTCTTTGGGCGGGGGTAGAGGGGAGGGTGTTTTGTTTTTAGACAAGGTCTCACTATGCTGTCCAGGCTGGCCTCAAACTCCTTGTCTCTAGGGATCCTCCTGCCTCAGCCTCATGAGCAGGCTTTCTTTGTAAGTGTTCCCACTGTGAGTTACAACTGTGTTAGCTCTTGGTAATCTTCTCCCACTTGGTCTTGGTTCTGTTGAAGGCCTCTCCCCCAGCAGCCAGTTCCCTGGGGTCCCATGGTGTCTCATGACCATAGCCACCTCACTTATATTTCCTGCTTTGATATTCTTTTTGAATTTACTTATTTATTTATTGAGTCGGAGTCTCACTCTGTTGCCCATCACGACAATCATGGCTCATGGCAGTCTCCTCTTGGGCTCAGATGATTCTTTAACCTCAGCCTCCCAAATAGCTGGGACTACAGGCATGTGCCACCACACCTGGCTAATTTTTTTATTTCTTTGTAGTGACAAGGTTTTGTTATGTTGTCCAGGCTGGTCTCGAACTCCTGGATTTAAGCAATCCTCCTGCCTCAGCTTCCCAAAGTGCTGGGATTACAGGTGTGAGCCACTGCACCCAGCCTTAAATGTTTTGTCTTTACAAGGACTCAGATCTCAGTGTTAGGAAATGCTTCGTCTATACTGCTCATTTGCTGTTATCTATGCTAATTCCTTTGTTTAGTCCCTAGGAGCATGCACTGTGAACCCAGGCAACCAGAGTTCAAATTTCAGTGTAACCATAGTGAGCACTGACTCAATTTAACCTTCCTCAGCCTCAGTGTCTCATGTGTGTACAGTGAGAACAGTACCAATTGATAGAGGTGTTAACGGTGACCATTAAATGAGTCAATAAAGATTAACAGTGCCTGGCACTTAAGACATATATTGACATATATGAATTTGCAACTGATCACATTTCCCTTCTTTGCTTTGGTAATAGGACATTTATAACCAGATTTGCCCACATCTAGTCCAGGATTGCTTGGAACATGATTCAGTAAAATACTGTGGCTAGATTTCTACTTCCCCATCTGTATTTTCGACTCCCTCTAGCTTCCTCATCTATTTATTTTCACCTGTGTATTATGTACATTTTAACAAATCCCAGCAGGTTGAGGCTGCGGTGGCCGTGAGTGTGCCACTGCACTCCAGTCAGGGTGACAGAGTGAGACTCTTACTTTAAAAAAAAAAAAAATTTGTTGACAAAGTACACTAGTTTCCAGATTTGTGGATTTCCCAGGTTCATCAAATTGGATTTTTAATGGTGTGAGTAGAGTAATATGATGTACAGCTAGCAAACTCTGTTTTGTTTGTGTGTGCCAAATGAAAGCATTAAGACAACTACCAGGGAGTGTCCACATAGTTTATCATAAAATAAATGACCCGAAGCACTTTCACCCCCAAAAGAAAGAGCATAATTTAAAATACAGAGGATTTTGGTTTTAAAGTGTGAATAAATTCAATGAAAAATGTACACCATCTATCTTGTTCTCAATTGCCGCTGACTGGTGAAGACCAATCATAGAATATCAGTGGTGCATCTTCTCGGTTTCTCTCTGTAACTTCAGAACACCAAGAACTGAGGGTCCATCCTTCTCTGGGCTGGATCCCAGGAAGGTCTCAGGATTCGTCTCTTACAAACCAGATGGCATGCTCAGATCAGAAAACACAGAAGGTCTGTGATGAGCAGCTCAAGTGGGAGCCTTCAGTTCATAATTTTCACACAAGGTGTGCACAGTGCTTACAGAGATGAGCACACCACTGCAATCGATACACTACAGTGACACTTAGTATAAGGCCATCGTTTCCATCCTGAATGAAACTGATGAGTCTTACTTTAAAAAGAACATAAAACAGTTCGAGACCAGCCTGGGCAACTTGGCAAAACCTCATCTCTACAATAAACCAAGAAATTAGTCGGGCATGGTGGCATGTGCCTGTAATTCCAGCTACTTGGAAGGCTGAGGCGGAGGGATCAACTTAGCCCAGCAGGTCAAGGCTGCAGTGGCCATGAGTGTGCCACTGCACTTCAGCCTGGGTACCAGTGAGACTCTGACTCAAAAAGAAAGAACATAAAACGCAGAAAGAAATGTAACATTAGCACCAGGAACATTATCAGATGTTCCTGGTGCTAACAGATCAGCATCATTTTTCTCTTTTGTTTGGTTAAAGAATCTGAGTTGCTTATAAATTTATGCTGAAACCATTTCATGTTTGCAGAGGTTGAAGCAAGCAGCCCCATGTGTTCAGGGAGTTGCAGTTACAATACCTCCCGTTCCTATATTTCCATTAGAGTGCAATTATCCTGCTTGGGGGAAAAAATAAAGGTCACTGGGTTAATGGAGCTCACCTTTCTTTTTCAGTCCATAAATAATAAATCAAATATAATATTTAAAAAGAAAACCACATCCTATATATCACTGTGTTTCTGCTGCCTTTTTTTCATAGGACATTTGAGTACATGGCACTTACGATGGCCATTAATAGTTGCAGTCCATCAAGTTTTTATGGCACTGGTTCAGTAGAGAACACAGCTCACATCTATTAAGTTGCTATTCACCGATACTAATATGTTCCAGAAATTTCTCATGAGACATTTTCAAATCAGATTATTGTACATTCTACTCAGAATTTGAGGAGCACATCACCGAATGATTTATATACAGGAAAATCTCATGAGTTTTATCAGATAAGTATTGACAAAAGCATCCTTTTAAAACATTCGAATCAAATACAGATTCAAGCACATTCCCTTACTGCCACAATGGTCTATTGTGAGTCGACAGTCGATTGTACTTACGACCACACTAATAATAATAAATATCTCTAGGCAAGATTCTGCTGCCACTAGGTTCCCTAATGAAAAAACAACTTTCCTGCCAGCTAGATAGCTGAATAGGGCTCTCAGCCCAAGAGTCTAATCAATGCTTCCACTTCAGTCCTCCCAAGGGATCAACTAAGCAATCGCGCTAGTGCCTGGCACATCAAGATGTATAAGGCAGAGGAGGAATGCATGGCCCAAATAGCTTCAGAAAGCCATGCGTCGTGAGTAATAAAATACCAACTTAGAGCAGCTGCTGTTAGATCACCAATACCCTCGAACAAAGGCTGCATGTCTCATGAGACTTATCTGATAAATATTTTTAAATAAAAAGGGAATTACAGTACACCCCTGAGCCTGCTATAAAAAAAGTTACATACTCGTAATTACTCCCCAAAATAATGAAAATGAAAAACACTGCCTTCCACTAGACGCAGGCTTGTGTAACAAGATGCATTGTGATTGTCAGACAACATAATCACACACACTCCTGCCTTAGTGAGTGTTTCAGTAGCATCACAGCATGTCCATGTGAACAGGTATTTTAACCTCAAATGATCAACTTAGCAATGACCCGGTCAACCCTTTTCCTAAGCAACATAGCACTAATAGTCACTTGACAATTTTTTTAAAAAAATTTGAAAAACATGTCTGCCATCAACAGTAAATAATTATTTGTTTTTATCATAATTAAAAACAACGACGATGACTACTTCTACCATGTATTCAGTTTTGTTCTACCAGGTACTGATCTACAGATTTACACAGATTATCATGAGGACAACTTGTGGTCTGTGGCAATTTGGTATCTAATTAAGGATACCGATCAACTAGCACAAAGCATCAAGATCTAACATTATTTATTCCATTGACAAAATTTTCATTAGTTTTCATTCTCAATGTAAATCCTTTTGGCTTTGAAATTTGTCTAGGCTTCCCAAAAAAGTTTTCCTGAAATATTAGATTTTTTTTTTTTAGGAAAGTCATCAGATACTTACTTCTTTACTTATTGCCAGAAGTTTTACATCTGTTTCACAAAAAATTGAAGTAGGCCTATTGGCATTAGTTAAAAGGCAAATTTCCTGAAAAATAAAAATAAATGCATCTCTTCTAGAATTATTTCAGCGCTGACATTATTCTTATAAAGAAACTCAGGGAAACTGGAATAAGTACTCATCATCTTAAGCAATTTATTTATTTTTTTCTTTCTGAGTCAGAGTCTCACTCTGTCGCCCAAGTTGGAGTGCAGTGGCACGCTCATGGCCACCACAGCCTCAACCTGCTGGGCTCAGGTGATTCTTCTGCCTCAGTCTTCCAAGTATCTAGAACCACAGGCACACACCACCACTCCTGGTTAATTTTTTTGATTTATTGTGGAGATGAGGTTTTGCCAAGTTGCCAAGCAGGTCTCAAACCCCAGGGCACAGGCCATCTTCTCACCTCTGCTTCCCAAAGTGCTGGGATTACAGGTGTAAGCCACCATGCCCAGCCATCTTAAGCAAATAATTTTAATAAAATAAATCTTGAACTTATAGAATGAATAAATAAGGACTGGTCCAGACCTTACTTTCACATAATCCAGCAGCCCCAGAAGCACTAGTTTGTGCTAAGTATTGTACCAAAAAGGAACCCCAGGTTGAATGATTCTTTATTCTGGAATACTTCATGTATTAAAACAGAAGCATGATCTGCAAACATACACAATGCTGTGTCCTGTCCCCACTCAACACTCTATTACTGAGAACAAGGGGTGCTTTCTGAAAATAACAAGCTTGAATTGGCGAAGCTGACATAGACCCACGATATTCAGTAAGAGGGGATGGTGCTAGTGTGACCACATACAAATTAGAATACTTTAAACATTTTTTATCCTTATTTTTCTAGAGACAGGGTCCTGTTCTGTCACCCAGGCTGGAGTGCAGCAGTACAACCATAGTTCACTGCAGTATCAAACTCCTGGGATCTAGCAATTCTCCCATTCCATCCTCCTGAGTAGCTAGGACTAACAGGTATGTGCCACCACACTTGGCTAATTTTTAAATTTTGTACACACAAGGTCTTACTATATCGCCCAGGCTGGTTGCGAACTCCTGGCCTCAAGTGATCTTCTCACCTTGGCCTTCCAAAGCATTAGGATTACAGGCGTGAGCCACTGTACTGGCCTATAACACTTTGTTATGATTATAACATTGAAAAGCTGTGGCAATAAAGACTCAAAGTAGGGATTTCCTAGAGAAAGGAGTGTGGCATACCTTCAGAATTAAAGCTGAGAAACACCAGTACAGATTACTTTTCCTGTAGTTGAAAAGTGAATGGCTTAATTTGATCTCGCGCAGCTGAGGCAGCACAGTGGTATGAATGGGCCGGTATCCTACTCTTATTTCTGCTACTGACTAACTGTGTGAACAGGAGCAATTCGGTCAATGGCCCTGGTTCTCCATCTACCAAGGTGTCAAGTGAAAGGTTTTGTTTAGCGACCACTGTAGCTAGATCCTGGGCAAGATCTTGTAGTCCACAAAGGATCATGGGATCCTAGGGGTGTTTCAAAGTACCTTCAGCATTACAATGTCCAGCCAGTCACAGACTGGCCACATCTTTAAACAATGCCTTATCCCAAACATTCAGCTCAACTTATATATTTTTAAAAAAATTGACCCACCCATAATAATATATAATGGATTTAACAATGGGAATGCTGTGAAAATATAAGAATTGGTTTTTTGAGAAATATTAGAAAACGCTCCTTTGCCCTTCTCATTGAATTTGTTACCAATAAAATATCTGGAATCCACCCACTGGCCAGTGTCTTGGTCCAGGAACCACTGGACCAAGATGAGTCCAGTGATCAGGAACCACTGATGAGTCTTTCAACGGTTCTTCAATTCTATTTTGTCTTTCCTGCTAATATAGCCCCGACATCACCACCAGTCATCTATCTAAATGTGAAGATGATCCATCTCCCTGCTCTCACTTCAAAACCTCCAATAAGCGTTTCTGACTGTCGTATTAAGTCTAGACTCTAACATTGTTTCTAGTACCATATCTCACCTCAGTTGACATTTCCAAAATCAATCCCAGCAAATGTTCCCACCTGTTTACTTAGAGACGTTTGGAGAAAACCTCCAAATCCAACCTGACCTTAATTAATTATAGAAATGAAATGCTTTATTACTATACACAGTTGCTTTCTTAGCCTAAATCTTATCCCTTTTACATAAAATGTCTTTAAAGAATCAAATAGTGATTGGGCATGGTGGCTCAAGCCTGCAATCCCAGCAATTTGGGAGGCAGAGGTGAGAGGACTGCCTGAGTCCAGGAGTTTGAGACCAGCCTGGGCAACTTGGTGAGACTTTGTCTCTATAATAAATGAAAAAATTAGCCAGGCATGATGGCACGTGCCCATAGTCCCAGTTACTTGGAAGGCTGAGGCGGGAGGATTGCCTGAGTCTGGCAGGTTGAGGCTGCAGTGAGCCATGATCGTGCCACTGCACTCCAGCCTAGATGACAGAGTGAGACTCCAACTCAAAAAAAAAAAAAAAGAGTTCCTTGAATCAATAATTGTTTTAGTGTATGTACTTTATTTGTTAATATCACTCTACCTCCAAAGCTATATGATTTGTAACTCATTCATTTAGTTGGTAATCATTGATATAATGATCATTTATGAAACTTATACTATGTCCCACATCACAAGCTACATAATAGGTTATATATTGGTTCTGTATTACTAAGGAAACTTTTTTTTTTCTAAGCATTTCTATTATTGAAATATTTAGGCTGGGCATGGTGGCTCAGCCTATAATGCCAGCACTTTGGGAGGCCAAGGTGAGAGGGTTGCCTGAGCTCAGGGGTTCGAGACCAATAAATAACAACTACAAAAAACTAGCTGGGCGTGGTGGCATGCATCTGTAGTTCCAGTTACTTGGAAGGCTGAGGTGGAAGGATTGCCTAAGCCTAGCAGGTCGAGGCTGCGGTGGCTATGAGCATGTCACTCCAGTCTGGGCAACAAGACTGTGAGACTCCAACTCAAAAAAAAAAAATTAAAATAAAATAAGGAAATATTTAATATCTGAGGACAATACTAAGGCACACTAATTATTTTAATACAGTAACATACAGATTTACATAATTTTTAAAATAAAAAATGATGAGAGGCTAAGAAATTGAGACAATATTTACCCCTATAAAGTCACCTTCTTCAAACTCATTTAAAATGTCAGAGTTGGAATTTTTGTTCATGAATGTATTACTTGACATGACCTTTAAATGTCCAGCAAGAATCAAGTAGCATTCAAGTGGTATATGTCCTTCTCTTAGAACCAGACTTTCAGCTTCATACCTGGAGAGAAAGAATATCAAAAAGTTTTTTTCTGCAAAATGGCTAGCTTGACATCACTAGTGACAAACAAAATAAAAGACAAAACCCTGTCGTTTTCACCTGTAAACAAATTTACTTTTTGTTAAGATGCAAGCGCCATCCTCTTCTGTACAGACCCTGAAGTCAGGGTTCTCAGCCACCTTATCCATTGCTGTAGATCAGGGATTCCCTAATCCCCACGCCGCTGATCTGTGACCTGTTAGAACCCAGACTGCACAGCAGGAGGTGAGCAGTGGGCAGGTGAGTGAGCAAAGCTTCATCGGTATTTACAGCTGTTTCCCATCGTTTGCATTACCACCTAAGCTCTGCCTTCTGGCATATCAGCAGCGGCATTAGATTCTCTTAGGAGCATGAATCCTATTGTGAAATGCTCGTGTGAGGGATCTAGGTTGCCTGCTCCTTATGAGAATCTAACGCCTGATGATCCGAGGTGGAGAGGCTAGTGCAGGTGAGTGGCTGCAAATCCAAATTAACATTAGCAGTGTGGTGTGACTGCACAGAGACCATCATAAATCAACTGCTTGCAGACTCATGTCAAAACCCTATCAGTGAGTGGTGAGTGAATGTATTCATTTGTACAGTTGTATCTGGCAGCAGGTTTTAAGGCAGAATCTGACACATATTTTAGTCTATGCGTGACCTGCCCATTATTTTATCTACCACTTCTGGTCGCTCCTTTTTAAAATGGTGAATTGTATAATTATTTCATTACATATTACAATGTGGTCATACTAGAAATAAAGTGCACAATAAATGTTATGCGCTTGAATCATCCCCAAACCACCCCTCCCTCATCTGTGGAAAAATTGTCTTCCATGAAACAAGTCCCTGATGCTAAAAAGGTTGGGGACCGCTGGTGTCCATCATGCCTACATTGGTACTTGGCCCAGAAAGTAGGCGCTCAATACATATTTGTTGAGTGGATTTATGAACAGGCAAAAAGAGATGTTACAGCACCATAGAACAGAAGGTTTCCACACAAATTTCTTAGGTGAGTCCTGCAATTTCACCAAATATAGCCTTTTGTTTTTTATCGCAACTGTTGAATTAATGATGTAAGGCAAGACTTTTGACTTTCTGGGAGGCAAGTCTGGTGTTGATTTGCATACCTTTTATCAAGACTTTTTTTTTTTTTTTTTTTTGAGTTGGAGTCTTGCTCTGTCGCCCAGACTGGAGTGCAGTGGCCGCTCCCGGTCACCGCAGCCTCACCTGCGGAGCTCTGGTGATCCTTCCGCCTCAGCCTTCCGAGTAGCTGGAATTACAGGCATGCGCTACCACGCCCAGCTGATTTTTTGATTTATTGTAGAGATGAGGTCTCGCTGCCCAGGCGGGTCTCGAACCCGCGGGCTCAGGCAATTCACTCACCTCAGCCTCCCAAAGGCGCGGGATTACAGGCTGAGCTACTGAGCCCGGCCTATCAAGCCTTTTAAAAAGTATTACACTCAGAGACAGTTTTGTAAATCTGCCACTTCCCTATTTGTAGGTATTTAGCCTGAGAATAGTAGTTTGCTCACTCTTGGTTTATAGAAACAACCCAAATCTGGCAGTAATAAATGGTAAACTATACTGGGTATCAAAAGTTCACTCTGGGCATTTAATAAAAAACACAGGACTAGGTAGATCTAGGGTGAAGCCCAGGAATGTGTATTCCCCAAAGTTTCTCTAGATGATTTTGATGAAGACTATATTGTGAAAAACACTGTGTTTGAGGCTGAGTGGCCATTACTGATTTTTAAAAACATTTCTTATATGAGTTTTTTGGGTGAAGACTGTACCAGAACATATTCTATTGAAATATTGGGAAGTCTGGATAATTTCATATTTTCAGTTAATAATTAAACTCTCCACAATCCTTTCTTCTTAGAAGTGTAGTGATTATAATTTCTATATTCCAAACTAAACAGAGAATGTCAGTGAGAATTAAAATGGCAATGATTTATTTTTTAAATGACAATTATTATAAACTAAAAATACTCCTATTCCTGTCAGTGAGAAGGCCTGAATTCTTACACTTGATTTGCTACAAATTAATTAAATGATCTTGAGAATATCACTTAACCTCCACTTCCAATTCTTCTTTATTCTCATTTATAAAATGAGAATAAAAACTGTACCTACATACTTCACAATAATGTTTTGGGGGGAAATATAGAACATATAACAGTGACTTGAATTCTTCAAAAGAAAGTAAGCCACTGCACTCCGGCCTGGGTGCCAGAGTCCAGCTCCAGCTGGGTTCAGGATACCCCAAATGTGGAGACAGTGTTGGCAATTGGGGGGAAGAAGAAAGAGACGAGAGAGAGAGAGAGAGAGAGAGAGAGAGAGAGAGAGAGAGAGAGAGAGAGAGAGAGAGAGAGAGAGAGAGAGAGAGAGAAAGAGACTGGACCCCTGTCTAGTGCAGAAGCCGTTTAATGGGAATTACAACTGGTCTTTTATACACAGTCGGGTGTGTGAGGGGCATTCCCCACCCACCGGATGTTCTTTCAGGTATAATCCCATAACCTAATCAATGAAACCTTAATCCATTTATTCAACTTCAATAAATCCTAAGATCATGACCCAGAAGCCTGTGACCAATACTAAGGCTCTTAGATGTGACCCAAGTTTGAATTATAAGTTGTGTGAAAGCCAAAACTGCAGTTTGTGGAAGAATGGGAGCAATGAGCTTCTAAAGTTAGCTTGTGTTCCTCCTGGTCTCAGAGTTTTATGTTTTGAGTTCACAGGAGTTTAATCTGGTTAGTGCTGAGTAGAAAGGGGGAGGAAATGGGGTCAATAGCTCCCGAATGCATCCCACTGATCTCGGGGTCAATGGCCCTTCCTGATCCCTAACGCTCAGTGGGCCTCCATGGCCAGCTCCCAACACCTGGGCAGCAGAGTGAGAATCCAACTTAAAAAAAAAAAAAAAAAACAGTGGGGAAGGGGGAATTATTTTGCCTTGTTTCAACAAGTCTGATGGTATGAAGGACAGTTAGAAGCAAGAAAACTCCCACCAAAGTAACTATACAAGCTAACACGTTAACCTACCACAGTTCCAGGGGAGCTGACAGAAGGCACTAGACTCCTGAGTCAGAGACAAAGGAGAAGCAGTAACGAGAGTAGTAGCATGGCTGCATTCATTCCCTAAATCCTCAAACTCACAGGGCAATGTGGAGGCCCAATGGAGACCATATATGCAGTAGGGTGAGTCACAGGAGAAGAGCCTGAATCTCAGGAATCGGATGTTGCTTTTATAACAAGCAGCAAGAAAGCCTGTTTTTTTGCCTGGAAGGAGCCCAGGTGCAGTGCCAAGAACCGCAATGCACTATCTCAGGATTAGCAGGTACATGAACAATCCTGGGAAGTGGCCGGGATACAACAATCAGAGCTCTGGGATTTTGGCACACATAAAACATGGAGGAGCACAAGAGGCCTGCAGCAGACTGTATCTCAACATACAGGGCATAACAATGCAAACGAAAAGACTTTTAAAATAAGGTTATGATCAGACTCGGTGGCTCAGCCTGTCATCCCAGCACTTTGGGAGGCCGAGGCGAATGGATTGCCTGAGCCTGCGGGTTCGAGACCCACCTGGGCAACTTGGTGAGACCTCGTCTCTACAATAAATCCAAAAGATTAGCTGTGGGTGGCAGCACTACTTGGAAGGCTGAGGCGGAAGGATCACTGGAGCCCAGCAGGTCGAGGCTGCAGTGACCGGGAGCATGCCACTGCACTCCAGTCTGGGTGACAGACTCCAACTCAAAAAAAAAAAAAATAAGGTTATATGGTTCCTTAAAGAACTATGATTCTAGCGGCAGAGGAAAACGAGATGCAAGGAGGTAATTTTAAATGCTATTTGCAGTGCCTTGGGGAAGAGGATCAAAAAAGAGTAAAACGTGAAAATCGGCAAGGCTTGGTGGCTCAGCCTGTAATCCCAGCACTTTGGGAGGCTGAGGTGAGGGGATTGCCTTGAGACCAGCCTTGGCAACTTGGTGAGACTTCATTTCTACAATAATAATAAAAAAAAGTGAAGACTGCTGACTTCCCATTGTTTATGTTAACAGATTCCAGTTTTTAAAAACCACATTCATGAACCACACAGACTTGGAAAAGTCTTAAAACTGCCAAAGTAATTGCCACATCATAGACATAGCTTCAAGATAATGGTTGGTTTCTGTGCGCTAAAGAATAAGAGAACAGGCCGGGCTCGGTGGCTCAGCCTGTAATCCCGCGCCTTGGGAGGCTGAGGTGAGTGGATTGCCTGAGCCCGTGGGTTCGAGACCCGCCTGGGCAACTTGGCGAAACCTCATCTCTAAAATACATCAAAAATCAGCTGGGCGTGGTATCGTGTGCCTGTAGTTCCAGCTACTTAGAAGGCTGAGGCGGAAGGATCGCTGGAGCCCAGCAAGTCGAGGCTGTGGTGGCCAGGAGCAGTCACTGCACTCCAGTTTGGGCGACAGAGTGAGACTCCAGCTAAAAAAAAAAAAAAAAAAAAAAAAAAAGAGTAAGAGAACAGCCCATTGGACCACTGTAGAGTCATGAGAATGAGGCCAATAATATGTATGCGATAGAAGAAGAAGGAGTGGGCATGTGGAAAGACATTGCAGAGGGAAGAACTGACATATGGATGACAAGTGCGCCAATGGGAAAAAGTCTTGTTTTCGAATCTCATTTGGATTCAAAGCATCACAGAAACAGCAAAGGATTCCTTGTCCCATTTTCTCTCCTTGATATTGTGAAGTCTGGATGAGGGCCAGTCCTTCTCAGCCAGTTTTGAAGTGCATCATTTGGCTGCCAGATGTCCATTACACTAATTGGATCACGAACCTTGTCTATATCTCAGTGACACAAGGATTCCAGAGATGCCCATTTCTTCTGCAGCACTAAACTGACATAAAATGAGCCATACAATATTCATGTGGGCCAGTACTCTTATATTATACTGCAACCCTAGAATAATTTTTCAATGGGCTACTTGAATAATGTGAAGGAATGCCAATATTAAATATGTCTCTCAGTTTTAAACATTTAATTTCATATTTCTGGGGTATCTGAAGTATTTGTGAATACAATCACCATTTTCCTTAATAATTTTTTCTTGTTAAGCCTACAGACACAATTGCTCCAACCTAACAAACACAGAAATCAGAGTGTTTTTAAGAGCAGGAAGAGAAAGATTTCATATCATCACATTTAGAATTCAAAATGGCTACATCGATTTACATATGGCTATATAGAATCACATGCCGCATATCAAGATTTTGGTCAGTGACAAGCCACATACACAATGGTGGTCCCATATGATGATAATGGAACTGAAAATTCCTGTTGCCTAGCATTTACCTCGCAATACTTTTTATTGTTATTTTAGAGTACACTCCTTCTACTTATTAAAAAAAGTTGACTAGAAAACAGCTTCAGCCAGGTGCAGTGGCTCAACCCTATAATCCCAGCACTTTGGGAGGCGGAAGCGATAGGATTGCCTGAGCTCAGGGGTTCAAGACCAGCCTGGGCAATGTGGCGAGATCTTGTCTCTACAATAAGCCAAAAAAATTAGCCGGGTATGGTGGCACATGCCTGTGGTTCCAGCTACGTGGGAGGCTGAGGTGGAAGGATCGCCTGTACCCAGCAGGTTGAGGTTGCGGTGGCTGTGAGCATGCCACTGCATTCCTGCCTGGGTGACACAGTGAGACTCTGACACACAAAAAAGGGAAAACAGCTTGAGGCAAGACCCAAGGAGACAACAGCTCCAAGCCTGTTACTGGACCTGAAGACCCTCCAGTGGGACAAATCGCAGATGATCCTGACCTTGGGCCTTGGGTGGGTCTGGGCTAATGTGTGTGTTTGTGTCTTCATTGTTAACAAAAATAGTTTCAAAAGTAAAAAGAAAAAAATTTAATAGAAAAAAGTTTATAGAATAAGAATACAAAGGAAGAAAATATTTTGTGCAGCTGTACAACGTGTTTGTGTTTTAAGCTAAGGTGATTACGGAACAGTCAAAAGTTAAAAAATTTAAACATTTATAAAGTAAAAGAGTTACAGTGAGCTAAGGTTAATTCATTAAAGGAAGAGAAAACGTTTTTTTTTTTTCTTTTTTTTCTTTTTGAGTCGGAGTCTCACTCTGTCGCCCAGACTGAAGTGCAGTGGGCACTCCCGGCCACCACAGCCTCGACCTGCTGGGTCAGCGATCCTTCCACCTCAGCCTTCCAAGTAGCCGGAATTACAGGCATGCGCTACCACCCCCGGCTGATTTAAGAGAAAACTTTTTAATAAACTTAGGGTAGCCTAAGTGTGCAGTGTTTAGAAAGTCTATAGTAGTGAACAGTAACGTCCTAGGCCTTCCCATTACGTCACCACTCACTCACTGACTCACCCAGAGCAATTTCCAATCCTGAAAGTTCCATGTAAGTGCCCTATAGCGGTGTATCATTTTAAAAATCTTTTATACTGCATTTTTACTGGACCTTTTCTATGTTTAGATACACAAATTCTTACCATGGTGTTATAATTGCCCACAGTATTCAGTACAGTAATATGTTGTACAGGTTTGTAGCTTAGAAGCAATAGGCAATACCGTATAGCCTAGGTGCATAGTGGGCATTACCTCCTAGTTGTGTGTTAAGTACATCCTATAATGTTTGCACATTACAAAATTGCTTAACAGTGCATTTCTCAGAAGGAATCCCCGTCTTTTTTTTTTTTTTTTTGAGTTGGAGTCTCACTGTCGCCCAGACTGGAGTGCAGTGGCTGCTCCTGGCCACCGCAGTCTCGACCTGCTGGGCTCCGGCAATCCTTCCGCCTCAGCCTTCCAAGTAGCTGGAACTACAGGCACGTGCTACCACGCCAGGCTAATTATTTAATTTATTGTAGAGATGAGATCTCGCCAAGTTGCCCAGGCAGGTCTCGAACCCACGGGCTCAGGCAATCCACTCACCTCAGCCTCCCAAAGTGCGAGATTACAGGCTGACCCACCGAGCCCGGCGGAATCCCCGTCTTTAAGCAATGCATGGCTGTATGTAAATTTTATGTTGAATTCTAAGAAGAGCCTAAGACCATTATCAATTCTTAATAAATACATTGATTCATTTTTGGATTTTATTCTCCATATAAAACAGCCAATTTGAATAAATATTAATGTTAATTTTTACTGAATGAACTGGTGCTTAATGAAAGTAACTCTCCACTAAACTTTCTAAATATACGTGATTTTTTAAATGAGACTTCATTAATGCTACACTATTTAATTTTTCTAAGAGAGAATCACATATGTAACAGACTTATATTAGATAGTTCTGGGTTGTAGACAACAGAATCCCCTCTTGTTGGTTTAAGAAGATTTAAAAAAAAAGATTTACTCTAGGTATTACGTAGCTTTTAGAATCTTTGGGAAAGTTTGTAAAATTGTTTTTAGTTGACTGGGCATGGTGGTTCAAGCCTGTAATTCCAGTACTTTGGGAGGTCGAGGTAAGAGGATTGCCTGAGCCCACAGGTTCGAGACTAGCCTGGGCAACTTGGTGAGACCTCATCTCTACAATAAATCAAAAAATTAGCCAGGTGTGGTAGCACGTGCCTGTAGTTTCAGCTACTTGGAAAGCTGAGGCGGATTTCTACATTGAGATGGGGGTTTCTACACTGTGAAGAACTTTAAAATTGTTAAAATGTGCTCAAAGGATTTGGGACAACCTCAAATTTCAAATGTCAACTGCATTTTATTTATTATAAGATTTAAGGTACTTTACCTAATATATTTTGCATGTTTTTTTTTTTAAATTAACATTCTAGGTAAATAAATGAGTTGTTATAGCAGTCCAGTGATTTTTTTGTTTTGGTACTTGACTTATAATAAGTTTTGGTTATCATCCTATTTTCATTCTAGTTTCCTTCAGGTTAGTTTGAGGATTCAGCATTTATAGTACAGAGTTCAAAGCACAAATCCTAAGCGAGTATATATTTATTTTGGTCAATATTCACTTTGTAACATGCGTCTTTTGTCTTTGAAGGTTTGTGAAACTCTATCCACCATCTGCCACTGTCTTTCTTAGGGGACTGCCAAGACCCAAATGGAATATTTTAGTGTCACTTACTCTTGATATACTGCAGCCTGGCAAAGTTGTAGTTGTACTTCACTTGGCAAACCATGAAATGACCTATTCTTCCTTAGACATTGTTGAATCTTTAAAACAAAAGATAAAGATAAATAAATAATAGCTTAAAGAAGGGCTAAGGGAAAATGATCATGTGCTCTGCTATCTCAGATCCTTTCAATGTTCCTGATAACCAAAACAAGAATAATTTTTACACGTTCTCTAAAGTCTGGTCAATTTTTACATGGTAGATGTTGTGAAGCAAAAGCTTCTCTATACAGATTCATGAGAATGTGGTGTGATCCTAATAGAGAAAACCTCTCCTACAAACGGAAGGCGACATTGGATACAATGAGGAGATGATTTTCCTCAGCATTCATGGTCTTCCATGATGTTGGAAGAAGTTAGTAATGAACCTTTCAGAAACTAGCTTGCCCAACAAAACAGAATAAATCAGGGACCAGCAAAATAAATTCGATGGCGTCCAGGAGTCCTTCATCAGAAGATACTAGAAGTGAGATGTTAAAACATGTTTTTTCCCCCTCTGCCAAAGTATCGGGCTTTGATATGTATTAATATTGTATCTGTCTGCTATTTTTGAGAAGGAACTGTGATGTGGCTACTAAATCTTTAATGTTTGCATTTTTAAAAGTCTAAAAAGATAGTTAAACCCCATCTCACAACATATACAAAGATGAACTCAGGGAGCTGATGTCAACAAGATGGTCAATTAGAAGCTCCTAGCACTCTCTCCCCACCACACATACACACACACACACACACACACACACACACACACACACACACACCCCAAAACAACAAACAAGCAATTACATTTTGACCAAAATAACTGAAAGAGAGCACCAGAGCACAGCACAGAATCAGCAGAAACCCTGTAGAGCACAGAAACCAAAAAATGGCTGCACAGAGAATTGCCAACCCATCTCCAAGTCAGGATTAGCTGAGAACCAGGAAGGACTTCTCCTTCTAGAGAAAAGGTAAGCAAGAGGACCTCACAGGGTCTAAGCACAGCTAAGGAGCTCTCCAGAGTACATATATTAAGCTCCCCCCAAAGCAGGAGCTAAGGCTGTGCTGCATTCTGCTACTTCTCTGCACCATCTTGGGACCAATGCCACTGCTAGAATGCGTCCTACTCTGGGGGACACTGCGTTCTTCTATACCTGAGGCTTAGCTGCCACTGCATCATGTCCACCTGGTAGCATGCCATTTCTTAGGAGAGCTGCTCTTAGCTGTTATGCTTTGCAACTTAGCACCAAGCTACTACAAAGTAGTTCCATGCCCCTCATCACAGCCACTGGTGCACTCTCCTCCACCCAACTAGAACTGAAGTTCAGTTGTGCCCTGCTCTTCAGGGCTCTGGGCCTCAAACTACCAGAGCAATTGCACTCCAGCTCCATTGCCAAGCTGGCACCCTCCTCTAGGGACCTTAGGTCTCCAGCACACCAAGGCAGTTGCGCCCCAGTCCCAGAGCAGACTTGGTACCCAACCCTCCAGGACCCTCAGGCCTCCTGCACAGCAAAGCAATCACACTCCCCCTACTACCATAACTGAGGCAATGCCCAACCCCCTGGGGCCCTCAGGCCTCCTGCACAAGGAAGCAGTCAACCCCTCTTCACCATGCCACAGGTAAGGCAGCATCCAGTCCCTTGGGGGTTCCAAGCTTCCAGCACAGCAGAACAGTCGCACTTCCTAGAACCATAGCTGACATACCTCCCTACATCCCCCATGCAAGGATCCAGAGGCTCCACTGATCCCTGTAGCCATACTTTCCAGAGCAGATCAGATGGGATACCTTGCATTCTGGGGAATCTGAACCTTGATTGAGCTTTGTCACCCCTCTCTAGGCTGAACAGCCTCAGCATCTTGCTTACCTGAAACTGGACTAGCCCCCCAAACAGTCCAAGTTGCTCAGACACCCCACCATTCTAGAGAGTGGAGCCGTCACTGCACTTCTTCCTACCCCCTGGGGCCCAAGTCACAGTGGCATCTTCCCATGCTTGGCTCCTTGCTGCTTCTGCCCCTGTCTTCACAGAGCCTGGATTGCCACTGTGTTCCACCATCCCAAGGTCTAGAGTCATCATTGGGACCTTATCTCTTAGAGCCTGGGCTGCCACCGTCCCCCCATTGGTTCCAGGGCCCTGAAATAAAGTTTTTCTCAGACAAGCAAAAGCTGGAGGAATTCATTACCACTAGAACTGCCTTAGAAGAAATGTTTGAGGGAATTCTTCAAGCCAGAATGAAGGGATGATAATTACTATCATAAATACATGTGAAAGTAAAAATCTCTTTGGTAGAGGTGAATACATAGTGAAATCCAGAATACTGCAATACTGTAATAGTGGTATGTAAATCATACATATCTCGGGGATGAAGGTTAAATGTTAAAAAATGATCAAAAGTTATTAAAGCTTCAATGGGTTTTAAGGGCCCCAAATCTCCATTGAATCTCATATTTCTCTGAGCCATGCTAGTGCTGTACCCTGCATCCCCCCAAAACTGCAGTGATATACCAGCCTCCTCCTAGGGTATAATGCAGAGCAACAGACCCTTGTTTAGTGGGAGAAACGCATCCACATGTGCCTTGCAGAGGGACCCTATGCCTCGAGTCCCAGGTGCTACACTAGTTTCACCAGATCTTGAGCCTGGGAACGCAGTGCCACAGCTACTCCAATCACCTACACCTTGATTCCCAGTGCCACTGTGGTTGCCTGTGGGCCATGTGAGACCCAACGTTGAGAAATATCCCCTCAGCTAAGACTTCTCACTGTGAGGAAAACAAGAACAGGAGGATTCCTAAATCCCTTGTCCCAGTAACCTATTCAGCCACTGTCACTGCTATAAATTCCCGTGGCCTAGACCACTGAGGCATCCACAGTTATCACTAATGTTGATCACAACTGAAGAAACTACACAAAGACTAAATCACTGCGCTCACATGGAACTAAAGACATAGCACCCAACCCAACCAGCACTGTAAGACCCATCTTCAAGTGAAAGTCTTCCTCTACAAAAACCACTCTGTTAAGTTTAAAAGAGGTGACTACAAACACCAGATGCACATACATACATGCAGGAACACAAGAAACATAAAAAACAAAGGAAAAATGACATCACCAAAGGAACACAACAATCTTTCAGTAACTGGCTCCAAAGAAATGAAAAGTTATGAATTGCCTGAAAAGAGATTCAAAAAATGATCTTAAAGGAACTCAGTTAAGATATGAGAAAATGCAAATATAGACAATTCAATGAAATTAGGAAAAAAATCATGATTCGATTGAACACTTCAACAGAGAGATTAATATCACATCAAAACCAAACACAAATCTTAGAGCTGAATAATTCAATTAATGAAATTTTTAAAAATACAATTGAGAGTTTCAACAGCAGATTAGCTCAAACAGAAGAATATGTGAACTTGAAGATAGGCTTTTGAAATTAGTCAGAGGGGAAAGAATAAAAAAAGAGTGAAGACAGCCTATGGGATATATGGAACATCATTAAGTAAACAAACATTTGCATTATAGGATTTTCAGGAGAGAAAGAATAATACAAAATGCTTATTTAGTGAAATAATTGCTGAAAACCTTGAAAGTCTTGGGAGACATATTGACTCCAGATCCCTGAAGCTCAAAGGCATTCAAATAGATTCAACCCAGAGAGGTCCTCTCCGTGGCACATTATAATCAAACTGTCAAAAGTCAAAGACAAAGAGAGAATTTTTTTTTTGAGTTGAAGTCTCACTCTGTTGCCCAGACTGGAGGGTAGTGGCACACTCCCAATCACTGTAGCCTTGACCTGCGGGGCTCCAGCAATCCTTCCACTTTAGCCTTCCAAATAGCTGGAACTACAGGTGCATGCTACCACGCCCGGCTAATTTTTTATTTATTGTAGAGACGAGGTCTCGCCAAGTTGCCCGGGTGGGTCTCGAACCTGCAACTCAGGCAATCCACTCGCCTTGGCCTCCCAAAGTGCTGGGATTACATGCTGAGTCACCGAGCCCGGCCAAAGAGAGAACTTTAAAAGCAGCAAAAGACAATTGTCAAGTCACCAATAAAGAAATTGTTATTAGACTATTAGTGGATTTTTCAGTGGAATCCTTGCAGGCCAGGAGAGAATAGGACAATATATTCAAAGTACTGAAAGAAGAAAACTGTCAGCCAAGAACGCTATACCCAGCAAAGGTATCCTTCAGAAATGAAGGAAAAATAAAGTTTTTCTCAGACAAGCAAAAGCTGGAGGAATTCATTACCACTAGAACTGCCTTACAAGAGATGCTTAAGGGAGTTCTCTTCAAGCCAGAATGAAGAGATTCTAATTACTATCATAAATACAAGTGAAAGTAAAAAACTCACTGGTAGAGATGAATACATAGTAAAATCCAGAATACTGCAATAATGTAATAGTGGTGTGTAAATCATACATATCTCGGGGATGAAGGTTAAATGTTAAAAAAATTATTAAAAGTCATTAAAGCTACAATAGGTTTTAAGGAACACATAATACAAAAAGATATAAATTGTGACATCAAAAACACAAAATTTGCCGGGCTCAGTGGCTCAGCCTGTCATCCCGTGCCTTTGGGAGGCTGAGATGAGTGGATTGCCTGAGCTCACGGGTTCGAGACCCGCCTGGGCAGCGAGACCTCATCTCTACAATAAATCAAAAAATCAGCCGGGCGTGGGAGCGTATGCCTGTAATTCCGGCTACTTGGAAGGCTGAGGCGGAAGGATCACCGGAGCCCAGCAGGTCGAGGCTGCGGTGGCCGGGAGTGGCCACTGCACTCCAGTCTGGGTGACAGAGTGAGACTCCAACTAAAAAAAAAAAAAAAAAAACACACACACAAAATTGCATAGGGAAGAGTAAAAGCCTACAGTTTCTGTATGTGACAGAAGTTATTATCAGCTTAAAATAGTAGATTTACCATTATGAAATAGTACATTTCATAGTACAGCTATGAAGTTGTGAAATATTTTATGGAAGCCTCATGGTAACCATAAAACAAAAAACTATAGCAGATATTCAGATGATGAGAAAGGAATCAAACAGCCTGTGAAGATAAGGTTGAAGACCTTCATGTGATCTACTTCCACTTAATGAGTAGTAAATACATTTTATTTTCTTTGTGACTTTCTTAATAACATTTTCTTTATTCTAGCTTACTTTACTGTAAGAATACAGTATACTCATCAACAAGGGTACCTGTATAATTAACGTTTGTATACCTAACCCTGAATTGTACCCCACATTGTTATAATAAAAAAAGAAAACAGTATATAATATATGTAACACAAGAAATAGGTTAATCAACTATTTACATTACCAGTAAAGCTTCTGGTCAACAGTAGGCTATTAGTAGTTAAGTTTTTGGAGAGTCAAAAGTTACATGTGGATTTTTTATTTTGTGGGGGACCAGCACTCTCAACCTTGTTGTTCAAGGGTTAACTGTACTTATATTCAGCTCTGTGCTTTTTCCTTACTGAAAACTGTATATAGCCTTTTTGTCAATGCTATAAGGACATCAGAGGAAATTCTCTGGCTTACAGTAATTTTATTTTCTGAACGGACAACTATTCTTATCTGATGACATACAAACTACCTCTCCCCCATCAGTCTCTTTTTGACAATATTCAGAACACAGATTTCCAACTTGTCACCTCTGAAGCTCCTTGAAGATGTAAAAGGGAGTGTGGGGGTGGATGAGATGTTGAATTTTGCATATTTACAAATGTCTAATGAGATCATTCATTTCCCTGTGGTAAAGCTGCCCAGAATAACATGTAAACTTTCTTTGCTTCAGCTGGAATTGTGTCAACTTAGCATGGAAATGTGGGTTCTTTTGCTGGTCAAAAGTACTGATTGATAGTAAGATGTATGTTTAGTTTTAAAAAGCAGGGAGTTAAATTATGAAAGAATGACTTTTGTTCAGATGGCAAAAATCTTTCATAACATAGGGTTCACGGGGCAGCAATGATTAGGAACTACTGCATAAAATACCCTGCCCTCAGCTCTTGACTCTGAATTTTCCCACCCTACCCACTCCCCACTTCCCAACCCTACCCCATCCTCAGCCACAGCACTTCTTACTAGCCTGGAATGCCTTCTCTGGTGATCTCTGCCTGTAAATTAGAAGCGTTTGGTAATTTAATGCCATCTTGGTTGGTTTATGCATACACAAGAAAGTTGTATACCTCACAAAATGCATATGATTCACAGAATTGAGTAAATATAGTGTTTATTTTGACACTATTTTAGGATCACAATAATTCTCTATTAAACATAGATTTTATGAGAAAGATTAATTTAATCAGGTTTATTTATACTACTTTTTCCAAGTTGTAAATTTGCTGTTAAGTTGATATCTGCTTGTACCCAGACAAGAATTTCAGTTGTGATATTTAACAATGTTGGATCCTCCAGGGCTAAAAGAATGATGGTGGATTCAAGACAATGTCATAAGCACAGAAAACACTGAATTTTAGAAATGTCTGGTGCCAAAAGATGATGAATACTTGCAATATAGCACTTTATTTTTTAGGATACTCTGAAATGCTTTATATCTTAAAATGCTTAAAAATCAATACCTCTTTTTACATTATAGCTGTTTACAAAACATATTACACATACTTTAGAGGCTAAAAAACAGCAAATGTGAATCCAATTTACCCAGGCATATTAAAATTTTCAAAGAAGTAGAAGTTCACCTAATCTCCTAGGGATAGAAATCCATATCTATATAACTGATTGCTAAAGCCTTCTCAAAGATTAGTAAGTTAAAATTACAGAAAATCTTTTAGCAGCCCTTAAATAAACTGATTTATATTCAAAGTCAATTGTTTATCTCAAACATATACCGCAAACAAATACAACACATAGTAGGAACTCAAGGATCAATATTTCTGAAGTCAACATATGAAATACATGAAAGAAAAGAACTCCTTTACTAGACCAAAGAAAATATAACTATCCCAACCACCTTTATTTAACACCATTTTGTTTCCTAAAATACTAAAATTAAAGAAAGGATTAGGAGAGTAGAAATGTCAGAAAAATAATTTGTCATGATGTTTTTTATAGTGCTAGCCTGCATTTGCTTAAAATAATAAAAGAAAAGCACATTTGGGTAACATTGGAATAATCGTATGTCAGAAAAAAATTATTTTTTTACTTCTCTGAGATTTTCTTGGCTTCTTTGATTAGGTTGAATGAACATCAATGTCTTCAGCTTTTCAAACTCTTTGCTCTGTAAGACAAAGTATATTTATATTGAATGCATCTTACTTGCCCCCACGGACACAATTTTTTTTTTCCAAAAATTTGGGAAGAACCTATAGCCTGAGAAATATGAAGTGTTATGTTTATAAAATGTTGAATTTTAATTTTGCATGTAAACTTTGTTGCAATAACTTTGAGAAACAGATTTCCTTAAAACAATTGAAGCATTAAGCATGGAACTTATTGGTCATGGTATAACTAGATAAGTTTAATTATAACTAAGCCAACAACAGGACCATTAAGTAAATGGAGAGATGTTTGCACAATGAAATGCTGTCTCTTGAGTTATAAGTCTAAGCCACTCCGTGAATGTAGCTTAATCTCAGGTCAATTAAGTTAAATAGGGGTCACAGTCACCAAACAGACTCTAGGAACCTATAAAAGATGGTCAATCACAGTTATTTCCTTTTTACCTAAGGAATTCAGTTCGAAAATAGTATTATCAACTAAGGGTTATGCCATAAGGTGAAACACATCTCAGTTTGGTGGTGTTTATTTAACCCAATGTATTATCTTTCCTCGTTTTTTTTTTATTCCAGGTCTTAAGTATCAACATGAAAAATGATTTCCATTCATACTATATCTTACTATCAATTTACACTTCACATCCCACACGATTATACAAATCTGAATACAGATCTAAGATAGTCCTAGACCTATTAGGCTTCCACTCATACTATATCTTGCTGTCAATTTACATTTCATATCCCATGCAAGATGATAAAAATCTGAATACAAATCTAAGATACTCCTAGACCTATTCTGATTACTTGTTTGCTCTTATTAATAGTAATAATAATAATAATTTATCAAGCATGTAGTATGGGTCAAGCACTATTCCAAGCACTTTATATTTATTAACTCATGAAAGCAGTTTCTAGTTTTTGACATCCTATATAAGGAAGAAACTCTCCTGGCTGTTTAATATGCCCTTGCATGATGCACAGGCAATATTCTGACTTCATTCTTCTGATTTTTAGTAGCTATTTTAAAAAAAGAAATGAATGACAGCAGTGCCATAGTTGGCCCAAGAAAGACAGCACAGATGACACGACGACACATGATTCCTTTTTTTTTTTTTGAGTTGTGAAGGAAATTTGCTTCACTATCCTACTTGCCTACGTTGGGTAGCAAACCGACACTTTGTAGCTAGAACTACAGGGAGTGCCAAAAAATATATACACATTTTAAGAGATGCTATCTATGTATTACTTTTCGAAGTTGAATAAAATTATGGTAACAATGTGTATGTAGTATGATGTTTGCTCAACCATGCTTCCGCCATTTTCTTTGTCTTGCTTGTGGCGTAGTGATGCTAGCATTCATTTTATTTGATGCTAACACTCATCTTTTGAATGAATGTCGAACTTGAAATGTGTATACAGTTTTTGACGCCCTCTGTATTCTAACAGGATCTAGTAACATTATTCACATGAGCTCATGAAAAATGAACTTTTACCCAGTCTAACCCTAACGAATATAATCTATTCAAATAAATACCAGCAAGCAGAAGAAAATTATTATTGGTGTGATTAACAAATAACAATTTAATTGTGTCAAGTAAAAAACAACAGAGGAAAGCAAATTGTTTTATTTGATGTTGAGATAATTCCCAAGTATATACATATAGGAGTGTAACTCCACTAAGTATAATAAGCTATAATTTTCAGAATTGTTTTAATCTGTGATAGACTGCATACATAAATAAGTTTTCAAATTTTGAAATTAATATATTGATTTTAATATAGTCAACATTAAAATTTGAAACTAGTGTACAAAACACATATCACTGTCAAAATAACTAATACATTCACATGCATAGATAAAATGAAAGGAAATATACAAAATGTTAAAATTGATTATCTGTCATCTTGAGAATAAAGCTTTTCAGTCATTTTTATTTTCTTTATAGCCTTTCCATATTTCCAAATTTTCTACACCAAATGTGTATTACTTTCATTTTATTTAAACCATTTAAAAATAGTGACAATAATTTTTTCTGATGATAAAAATAATAAATTTAAATTTCAGAAGTGAAAATCTATTGAAATTCTACCACCCATAATCACCATTATATTTTGATGCATTCTAGAACTGATTCTCTCTGTGTCTCTGTGTGTGTGTCTATAGAGAGAGATAGAAAAAGAGAGATGTTTATATATGCATAGGTATGCTTATGTGTAGGAATATATATTCACACACACACACACACACACACATACATATATATATATATACATGTGCACAAATACAGAAACATATATAACTTTACAAAAATAAGATTACACTGTTCTGTAGCCTGATTCTTTTCTCCTCAATGGGTGGTATACTGGCTTTTTTTCCATGTGTACATACATCATCATTTCTAATAGCTGCTGCATAATCCATTACATGACACTAGTGATATATTCAACCCAGTCACTGCTCAGCACCCAGTTTAAATATCACTTCAACAGGGGCAACCCCTTCAGGTCCCCTCCCACTGTGGGAGCTTTTCTGTCCTCTCAATAAATCCTGCTTTAAAAAAAGAAAATATCACTTCAACCAAGAAGCCTTTACTGCACCCCCCAAGTCAGGGTTCAACACCCCCATCTTATATGTTCCAATCACAATCTATACCACTAGCATGGCACTTAATGTTTAGTTGACTGTCTTCTTTCCTAAACTGTAAGCTATATGAGGATAGGGATCATCTATATCTGGTTAATTTTTATAGCCCAGTACCTCCTCCAGCACCAAGCAGAGGTAGGCAGCCAATAGTTGTTGAAATATAAACTGTTTTCTCTTTCAAAAATATAAACAACAATAAGTGAACATTCTTGAACATACAAAGCTATGTACCTATCCAGTTATCCTTGGGAGGTACATTTCTAAAATTGGAGTTGCAGAGACAGTGGCACAGTTATTTTGAACTTTAATGCATATTGCCAAATTGCCCTCCAAATTCCTGAGGGTATTTACAGTCCCACCATCAGTGAATGACGGTGTCCATTTTGCCATATCCTTGAAACACTGAGCATTGTTAGCCTTTCTTATAACCTCTTCCAAAGATGTTATCTTATTCATCACTTTTATAATTAGAAAAAAATTTCAATATATCACAGATTTTGCTATTCTTAAAACTAGACAGCTATCAATTAGGATGCAAATTAAAAATACTAACCAAGTTGTATTTAGAAAAATTGCTCATGTTAAATAATAATCCATTAGCTGAATGAGTCTTCATGCTCAAGTAAAATAATGCCCACTCTTTTGCTTGACTCTTTTCAAGGTACCTGAAGGAAAAATGATTTAAAAATTTAAATACATAGAAAAAATATATATACATATATAAGTACCTATTTGATGGAGAAAATTTGCAAGAAAACCAGTAGCATGAAAATAAATCTACTAGAATTGAACATACACAGATGATTATACAGGTTAGGCTCTGGGGGAGAACTCCAGGTTATCGATTAAAAAACCAAGGTGAAATTGGCCGAGGAGGTTAGATGCTGCTCGGACAAAGGAAGCTGGAAGATGCTCCGTGGTACTGGGCTAGACCTGAACTTCCAAGGGCCTATTGTCTCTATCCACGGGGGTGCTCGCTAGAACACCAAATTGTGTGTCCAAAACAAAACTCATGTTCTTCCTCTCTTTGCCCCAGATCACTTAGTAAATTTTAGATCCGGACCACGATGCTACATCTAGACTTGGACTGTCAGATATAGAAAAGCAGTTAATACAAATTGAGATGTGCCGTAGGTAAAAAAATACCCACTGGGTTTTGAAGATTTAGTGTGAAAAAGAATGAAAAATATCTCATTAATAATTTTTATACAGATAACTTGTGAAATGATACTGCTTTGAGATATTAGGTTGAAAATATTTTATTAAAAATAATTTCAGGGCCGGGCGTAATGCCTCACACCTATAATCTCAGCACTTTGGAAGGCCGAGGTGAGAGGATTGCCTGAGCCCATGGGTTCAAGACCAGTCTGTGCAACTTGGTGAGACTTCATCTCTAAAACAATAAAAATTAAAAATAAAAGTAAAAGTTTCAGGCCAGGCACAGTGGCTCATGCCTGTAATCCCAGTACTTTGGGAGACTGAGGCAGGATTGCTTGAGCCCAGGAGTTCAAGACCAGCCTAGGCAGCATAGCAAGGGTTTTGTCAAAACAAAAAAAAATTTTTAAAATTAGCCAAGTGTGGTGGTGTGTGCCTACAGTCCCAGCTACTTGGGAAGCTGAGGCAGAAGCAACCTGAGCCCAGGGAGTCGAGGTTGTGGTGAACCATGATCGTGCCACTGCACTCCAGCCCAGGCGATAGAGTAAGAACCTGACTCAAAATAATAATAATAATAATAATAATAATTTCACTTATTTCTTTTTCCCCTTTTAAAAATGTGGCTATTAGAAAATTTAAATTGTATATATGGCTCCCATTTGTGGCCTGCATTGTATTTGTCTTGGACAGTGAACATCTAGACCAGTGAGATCAATGGCTAGATTATGAAGCTAACCATCAGGTTTGTTGAACCTGGGACCCTAATGAGAGAGAGAGAGACCACAAAGAGCCAGCTCGATGCAAACACACAAGGGTCTTTATTCAGGCTCGAGTCTGGGCTCACACCCGAAGCAGCAGCTTCAGGGACGAGAGCCCCGATCCAGCATGGCAAGCAGTTTTTATATATCATTACAGAGGGAGGGGAAAGAACTTTAAACTTGTTTTTACATGATAGGGTAATTTCTCCTAATGGGTATGGGGGCACTTGGGATTGGTCTGGTCCACTCAGCTACCTGTGATTGACGGGGGAGCTGCTAAATGAGCAGAGTGGAATGTCAGCAGGCAGGCTAAGCAAAGGAATGTCCGGGAGGGGTTTATTACTTGACATTCACATACTGCTAGCAGCAGTTGCGGAAGCAATCGGTTATTTTATGAGACAAACAAAAATTAAACTTAACAAAATTCTAAGCACAAACACTGCAAACAAATACAGTGAACGTGGGGTAGGAATTCATATAGTAATAGTTCTCTTAGAGTTTTTTTTAATCTCTTGGGTCTCTCAGGTTGAGTGCTGTGTCGTAAAAATCCGCAGAAAGAAGCAATACGGTGAGAATAAAAAGGAGCTAGGGAAATACTGTAAAATGGTCTTGGCCTGGATTTTGGGAGCCAGTGAAGGGAACTTCTAGGTATGGGAGATAGGGTAGAAGCTGAAGAGAACCATAAACCAAAGATGAGAAATCTATGTTTAAATGACAGATTATCTAGATCTGTGGCTCTCACGGCATTATCTCTCTTGCTTTTGCTAGAGCCTTCGACAAGACCTCGAGGCATTCCCACCATGTCTGAGCTGGACTACGAGATCACAAATTTGAGTCAGAGTTAAGGTTAAGGTGTGGAGGCTAAGGCAACTCCATCTTGTATGCTAATCCAAGGCACAGATTCCAGAGCATGCGGCAAATTCAGATCAGGTTCAGGCAAACTTTTAGATTGAGGCAGTTGGCCGGGCTCGGTGGCTCAGCCTGTAATCCCAGCACTTTGGAAAGCCAAGGTGAGTGAGCGGCCTGCCTGAGTGAGCCTGCGGGCTCGAGACCAGCCCAAGTAACTTGGCGAGACCTCGTCTCTACGATAAATCAAAAAAATGAACCGGGCGTGGTAGCATGCGCCTGTAGTTCCAGCTATTTGGAAGGCTAAGGTGGAAGGATCGCCAGAGCCCAGCAGGTAGAGACTGCAGTGGCTGGGAGCGTGCCACTGCACTCCAGCCTGCGTGACAGAGTGAGACTCCAACTCAAAAAAAAAAAAAAAAATAGATTGAAGCAGTCTAGGGTTCTGTTACAGGTTAAAGGAGCCCCTAAGGGAAGGATGCCATCCTTGAACTGTGCAACCAAAATAAAAACAAACAAATGAAACCCACCACCAAAACTCAGAACTCCCAGGTTGGCAGTGGAAAGAGACTCTCCTGGTGGGCGGGTCGCTGACTTTCATCTTTCTATTGTCCTTTGAGAGAAGGTGTAGGTGTGAGCTGGTGGTAGCCTACGCTCCTAGGAGCTGGAGAAGGGGGGCACCTCCCTGAAGGTAAAGGGGATCTGCACGGAGCTCCCAGGCCCTAGTGGCAGGCTAGACTGTGTGGGTTTGAACTTGGCTCCACCATTTACAAACCATGTGTTATGATTTGGTTGTGGTTTATTTGTCCCCACCAAACTCGTGTTGAAATCTGATCACCAGTGTGGCAGTGTTGGAAGGTGGGGACTCAGGGGAGTCATTTGAATCACAGGGTTGGTTCCTAATGGACAGTTTGGTACAATTCACGTAGAAGTGAGTTCTTGCTCTGGTGAAATAGGATTAGTTCTCACAGGAATGAATTAGTTCTTGAGAGAGTGGGTGATTACAAAGCCAGGATGTCCCTTGTGTTCTGTTCCTCTTTGAATGTGTCCGCATCTCTCTGACCTTCTCTGCCATGTTATGTTATAGCAAGAAAGCTCTTGCCAGAAGCCAGGGCCACACCCTTTAACTTCCCAACCCGCAGAACCATGAACTAAATAAACTTCTTTTCTTTTTAAATTGCCCAGTCTCAGCTATTCTGTTACAGCAACCCAAAATAGACTAAGACACCATATAACCCTGGAAAAGTTAAAACACCATATTTCAGTGTTTTACAGATGAACTGCAAAACGGGGTTAATGACAGCAGCTTCCTTCACGTGCTTGTCAGAATGAAATACATTAAGGCACTCAGAATAGCACTTTATATTATATGTGTAATTCACTTAGAATTATGCATAGCACATCATAAATGCATCACACGTATTCTGAATCTTGTTGCGGTTGCTGTTATTGTGTCCTCAGAGATGCCCACACCAGGTGTCTCATTGCCCAAGTGCTGTCCAGGTACCCAGCACAGCTGGACTCCCAAGAGTGAGATTGTTGCCCCAACATTGAATTTAAGGGTAATCTAAAGATTTCACATCTAGGTGACTGCCTAAATAGATACCTGCACACATCCATTGTATCCGACATGTCTCCCAGCTCAAAATCGAACAAGGATAACCTTTTGTGTGTTTCTCTTTAAAGAACAGGGAGCAGTGCCGTGTCAACATTGACTGACTGCTTCTTACTTCCGCGGAGACCCTCAGAAGGATAGATTCTTCATCTAATCGGTGATAGGAAAAACCAACAAAAATAAGACCCCTCTTTCACCTCTGCTGTCAGACCCCAACACGAAACCAGTCTCCCGCAGATAACAGTGTCCCCACAAAGCTACACCTCATACTTGGATAAACACTTAAAACCAAAGTCCTGGGGGGTCGATCCTCTGATGCTTGCACCCACCAGAGGCAAATATGGACAATCTGAGACCCTTCCTCCAGTTCTGTCTGTCCGTTTGGGGACTCAAATGGGCCTCTCTGACAGCCACCGGCCTAGAGAAGATGGACAGGGTGACTAGCGACTTAACTCGGTCCTCGGGAGGGGGAAGGCGGCCAAGATCCGCCCCCAGTTCCAGGAGGGGGCGGGCCCCAAGGTCCCGGGCTGGAGCCGAGTCGCCGGAACCAGCCCCGCGGCAGGGGGCAGCACCCTTGCCCCGACCCCCGGCGGCTGTTACCTCTTCGTGCGCAGGGCCAGTCCG
>NW_007248692.1:302547-357716 GCF_000164805.1 Carlito syrichta
TCTCGGGATCAGGATTGCGCCCCCTAGAATCCTCGAGGTGGAACTCCCGCGACCCCGCAGTGACCCCGGGAGGCGGGAAGCGCCAACCGAGGCTGCAGCGGAAACTGACCTAGCTGCGTGGAGGCGGGAGGATTTGAACTTGTATTTTTACATGAAACGGATGAGGGTAAACCGCGGACATTTTTGCATTCGTTCTTGAAATAATACATGCATTTAAGATTAATGCAGCGGGGCGAGAGAGACCCTCGGGATAGCGCTCTGCAGGAAGGTGCCGTGGCTGCAAGTTTGAGAGCTACACGGATGCTTCTTTCTTTCTTTCTTTTTTTTTTTTGAGTTGGAGTCTCACTCTGTCGCCCAGACTGGAGTGCAGCGGCCGCTCCCGGCCACCGCAGCCTCGACCTCTGGGCTCCGGCGATCCTTCCGCCTCCGCCTTCCGAGTAGCGAATGCTTCTTTCTAAACGCGAGTTCCTGGCGCTCTGGGTCTGGAGCTAGGAAACGTCCACTGGCTGCGATCAGCCTTGAACCGCCGACGAGCGGGCGACAGGCAGCCACGGATCCCCGCCCTGGATACATGACATTTTAAAAAATGGAACTGAAATACACACGAAACAGTGGCTTTCTTAGATTTACCGTTTTGTTTGGTTTTGTTTTCCAGTTTAAAAGAGTTGATTGAAGCACAAAATTTAAGAATAGCCACCTGGAAAACACAGACTCCAAAGCAATAGGGTCAGTGCTCCTAGATTTACTGTTTAAGGTGAGTTTCCTAATAAGACAACACACACACACACACACATACACACACGTGTGTATATATAATATATATTTTCTTTCTTTCTTTTCTTTTTCTTTTTCTTTTTTGAATCAGAGTCTCACTCTGTTGCCCAGGCTGGAGTGCAGAGGCCTGCTGGGTTCAGGCGATCCTTCTGCCTTAGCCTTCCAAGTAGCTTTAACTACAGGTGCATGCTACCACACCCAGCTAATTTTTGATTTTTGATTGTAGAGACAAGGTCTCACCAAGTTCCCCGGGCTGGTCTCAAACCCACCGGCTCAGGCAATGCACTCTCCTCAGCCTCCTAAAGTTCTGGGATTACAGGCTGAGCCACCCAGCCATAAGCCATATATTTACCAAGAAAGCTTGTGACCTGCATCTGGGCCCTCATGGAGAAAACTGGGAGGACAAGGGCCCGAAAGGGCATAAGTAGGCCTGGCGTGGTGGTTCACGCCTGTAATCCCAGCACTTTGGGAGGCAGAAGCGAGAGGATGGCCTGAGCCCAGGGGTTCGAGACCAGCCTGGGCAACTTAGCAAGAACTTGACTCCAAAAAAAAAAAAAAAAAAAAAAAAAAATCCAGGCATAATGTCGCATGCCTGTGTATCCAGCTACTTGGAAGACAGAGGATTACCTGAGCCCAGCAGATCAAGGCTGCACTGGTCATGGGCATGAAACAGAGTGAGAATCTTACTCAAAAACAAACAAACAAACAACAACAACAAAAACATAAGCAGAACATTAAGCAATTATCTCTCTCTTTTGAGGCTATAGGATAAACTGTGGACACCGATAAACTGTGGACATTTTTGCATTCGTTCTTGAAATAATGCATGCATTTAAGATAAATGCAGCTGGGCGAGAGAGACCCTCGGGATAGCGCTCTGCAGGAAGGTGCCGTGGCTGCAAGTTTGAGAGCTACGTGGATGCTTCTTTCTAAACCCGAGTTCCTGGTGCTCTGGGTCTGGAGCTAGGAAACGTCCTCTGGCTGCGATCAGCCTTGAACCGCCAATGAGCGGATGGCAGGCAGTCACGGATCCTCGCTCTGGGTACATGACATTTATAAAAATGGAACTGAAATACACAAGAAACAGAAGCTCCTTTTATAGGTTGATTCATAAGTCACCGCATTTTGGCGGGTCAGCTTAACAGAATAGCCCCAGTGCTTTAAATTTCCTGGGAAATGAAGCTAAATATACTTTAATCATTTATAAGTATTTACAATGCCATTAAGCAACAACCATGTAGTGAACCGATCATTAGGGAATTTAATGTCCTCTACAATGTTTTCCTTTCCTCTGTATTAGAAGAAAGGTCTCAGAATGGAATTATGCCAGAAATATATAGAAATACACACGGTTTTAATAAGGAAACGCATCAAAAATATATGGTTCGTAAGGAAACTCATCTAAAACAGTTCATCTATAAAATCATTGGTTCTTGTATAATTCAATTCAATTTTTTTTGCCATGTACACCATCAAGATTTTGTTTGTTTGTTTGTTTGTTTTTTGAGTTGGAGTCTCACTCTGTCGCCCAGACTGGAGTGCAGTGGCTGCTCCCAGCCACCGCAACGTCGACCTGCTGGGCTCCGGTGATCCTTCCGCCTCAGCCTTCCAAGTAGCTGGAACTACAGGTGCGCGCTACCATGCCCAGCTAATTTTTTAATTTATTGTAGAGACGAGGTCTCGCCAAGTTGCCCAGGTGGGTCTCGAACCCACGGGCTCAGGCAATCCACTCACCTCAGCCTCCCAAAGCGTGGGATTACAGGCTGAGCCACTGAGCCCGGCTGAGATTTTTTTGTTTTAACTGGGGAAAGATACAGTGCTGGGTACAAGGATACCCAAATCTCTTAAAATTTAAGCTGATTCTGAATCTGATAGAGGTAATAATCACAAACTTAAGATCTATCCAGTTATTTCTAAACATACACTGATTTTCTGGTACAAAATCAGCTCTGTGAAAATAAATGAAATTTAAAAGCTGTAGGAACCCCCCAAAACACTTTAAGCCTTGAGAGAGATGTGAGCCCCATTATGTTTAAAACTTCTGTTCTCAAATTATAAATTTCTTATTTTTCTTGTTCTGTACAATGGCTAGTGAGAATTAAACAGCAGGGACAAAAACCTCCTGACTTCTTAATTAATGACCCTTGTTATAGATTAACTTTCCCTTTGCTTTCCTGCTTTGTTTAAATCAGATGACAGAAAACCCATGGCTGTTATAACCTACGCTTTAAAAAAAAATGTTAAATGCACATCTCCCCCCAAAAAATACTTCCCGTAACCAACCAACTTGCTATAACTATGTGCCACACTTATATGAATAATGTTGTAATCCTACTAAAAACTCCTCTGCATTTGCCTATATAAATGAAATCTTAACTTCCCTGTTTCAGAACGCTTTGGAGTTAGGGTTTTCCAGGTGGTCCATTCTCATACTTGGCACTTGAAGAAATCCTCTTTAAATAGGATTCTGACCCTTTTGATGATTTTAGGTTGGCAGCTCTAACCAATCAGATCACTCCCCTAGTGATCTGTAATAGACTACCATAATAGACATTTCCCCTATGTGGTTTTCTGTGTCTCCATGAATGGCACCACCTTATCCACTTGTCCAAGACAAGAGAACTAAGAATCAATAATTTTTGTTTTCCCTTCACCCTCATTCCAGCGTCTCTCAATTTTCATTCTCTCTGCAGCTTCCAGAGTGGACTGTACAAAACACACATTTGTACATGTCACTCCCTTGCTAAGAACACTTACATGGTTACCTCTTGTCCTGAAGATAGTCCTAACTCCCTCATTAGATCTAAGGCTCTTCCTAGACCCCTCCCCACCTGCATCCCCTCCACTTGCTTCTTCCATCTTGTCTCTTTGCACGCCCTCCACCTCCCGTCACCCTCCTTCTCAATGGCACTCATTGTTCAATTGCTCTGGCTTCCCCAAGGCACAGAAAATGTCCCTTTGATCACTCAGCCTGAAACAGTCTTTAGTTCTTTCTTCCCTGGCAAGTTCCTACTGTTCCATCAAGTCTCTGGTTAGATGATTTCCTGCTGGCCCCCTTCGAGATTTCCCTCCTACAGGTTTTCATAACCCCACACTGTAACCTACCAGCCCTTATCACACAGTGCTATAGTTACTACCCCTTTTCCTCCATTTCCCTGCTAGACTAAGATGCTGGTCTGTGTCTGATAGAGAGTCTGAGCTTTCAAGTCAGAAAGACCTGGATTCCAAATCCAGTTTCTGCGTTTACAAGTCTTGTGCACTTCAGCAAGTTTCTTTCTTTTATTGAGTTGGAGTCTCAGTTTGACGCCCAGGCTGGAGAGCAGTGGCACGTTCACGGCCTCCCCAGTGTCAACCTGCAGGGTTAACCTCTCTGAATCTCAGTTTTCTATCCATAAGAAAGAGATCCTACAGTCATGAGACCATGTGTGTGAAGCATTTTGCACATAGCTAGGTGCTTAGTAAGCAGTAGTTACAAATGGCAACAATTCTGCCCCATGCCCCCTCCCAGACTAGATTCCTCCTAGAACAGTGGACAGTTCTTATCACACCAAGTG
This sequence comes from Carlito syrichta, assembly GCF_000164805.1. Taxonomy (NCBI): domain Eukaryota; kingdom Metazoa; phylum Chordata; class Mammalia; order Primates; family Tarsiidae; genus Carlito; species Carlito syrichta. Next base: position 306,876 of record NW_007248692.1, read on the forward strand.
GAGAGAGAAGAATAAAACTTGGTTGTTTCCATGTTTTTGTTATTGTGAATAGAGCCACAGTAAACATTCGTGCGCAGGTATCTTCTTTGTAGAAAAATTTGAGTTCTTCCGGGTACATTAAAAAATTAATTAATTAATTAATTTAAAAAAAAAGAAAACTTTGATTATTCCTGCCCCTAGGAACATTCTCCTTAGCTGTATATGCTTACAGAAGTTATTCGACTGATCTGTTTCATGCCTTTCATGTCTGTTTATCTATCTGAACATGCTTCATGTTATGAATTTGCTCAAAGGACAGCATGAAGGTATTTTGAACAAATGTAGCATTTTGAAATATGCTCCTTTCTTAATATTTGTTGGAAGAAATGTGATTTTAAAACATTAAAATAGTTGAAACTAACTGGGGTCTAAGAGCCCATAAATAGTTTAGAACTGCAACTCTCTCGCTTCTAATCCTTTTTACCAGAAAAGATACGTTGTAAAACAAGTTGTTAAGAGTTTCATCACACTTTCTGCTGCCACCTACTATGTAATACGAGAAGCAAGTGAACAGCTTGTAAAGAAGACAGGCCCTGGGAATCAGGAAAAAATATATCTTGTACAGCACAGCCTTGGAACATTGAGACTAGGATTTTTATTATTTATTTATTTATTTATTTTTACAATTTATCATCCACATGTTAGATTCACAGACTATTAGAACTAGAAAATATTCAACATCCAGGGGAAAAGAAGAAGATTGAACACATACATATTTTTTTTTACTACCTCCAAATTCCACAAAAATGATAGTAAAAAGATTACTGTGAAACATGCGAGATAAGCATGGAAGAGGAAACATTGTAACAAAATATCATAAGCTGGAAAACAGTGAATGAGAGACTTAAATAACTGACTTAGACCTCAATCCTGCACCTGCAGGAAGAAAGTTAAGAAGCAACCCAGTTTCACTACAGAATCCAGGAAGTCTCTGGACTTGACAGCACCAAGTACTACTGAAAGAAAGGGCAAATCTAGACCAATTGAAGACTTGTGTTGGCATCTGTTTAAGAAGAAGTTAGAGTTCCTTGTAGATCCTAGGTGTTAGACCTTTGTCAAATATAGAGTTGGCAAATAATTTTTCCCAGTCTGTCTCAATGGTTTCTTTGGCTTTGCAGAAGCTTGTCAGTTTGATGAGGTCCCATGTGTCTATCTTATCTCTTATGGCCTGGGCACTTGGGGTTTGATCAGGAATTGGTTGCCATTTCCAATTTCCATAAGGATGTCTCCTGCATTTTCTAAGGTTTTTATAGTTCGAGGTTTTACATTTAGGTTTTTGTTTCATTTAGAGTTGATTTTTGTGCATGGTGATAGGTAGGGGTCCTGTTTCAATCTTCTGGATGTGATCAGTCAGTTTTCCCAGGACCATTTACTAAATAGGTTCTCCTCTCCCTAGTGGTTGATGGTGGAGGCTTTGCCAAAGATGAGTTGGCTGAGAAATAGATGTTTTGCTTCTGGAATCTCTGATCCTGTTCTATTGGTCTATATGCCTGTTTTTGTACCAATACCAGGCTGTTTTGATTATTGTAGCTTTATAATAAAGCTTAAAGTCTGAGAGTGTGATGCCTTCTGCTTTGTTTTTGTTTGTTTGTTTGTTTGTTTTGCTGAGGATTATTTTGGCTATTTGTGGTTGTTTATGTTTCCATATCGTGCCAAAAAGAAAAAAAACAAACAACCCATTACAAAGTGGACAAAAGATATGAATAGATTCTTCTCAAAAGACATACAAGCAGCCAACAGATACATGAAAGAATGCTCACCCTCACTAGTCATCAAAGAAATGTCAATTAAAATCACACTGAGTTACCACCTAACTCCAGTCAGGACAGCCATCATCAATAACTCAGAAAACAACAGCTGCTGGAGAGGATGTGGCGAAAAGGGAACACTTCTACACTGTTGGTGGGAGTGTAAACTAGTTCAGTCTCTGTGGAAAACAGTGTGGCAATTTCTAAAAGATCTAAAAATTGACCTCTCATATGACCCCACAATCCCCCTGCTGGGAACATACCTGGAGGAACTCAAATCACTCTATGAAAAAGATACCTGCACACTCATATTTATTGCAGCATTATTCACAATAGCAAAAACATGGAACCAACCATGCTGCCCTTTGAAAGGACTGGATTAAAAAAATGTTGTACATATACATGATGGAATATTGTGCAGCCATAAATAAGGACAAAATTATGAACTTCACAGCAACATGGATGGACTTACAGGCTATGATACTGAGTGATCATTCACAGAAACGAAGAACCGAGTATCACATGTTCTCACTCATAAGTGGAACTTGAGCAACTATCATAATATAAGAAAGGGATTGGCAGTAGTGGAAAACTGCCAGAGGAGGGCAGGGGCAGGATTGGCAGTTGAGGGAAACTGCCAGGGGAGGGGGACACACTTTATCAACAAGGGTACCTGCATAGAAAACATTTGTATAGCTAACCTTGAATTGTACCCCACATATTTTAAATTAAAAATTAAAAATAAAAGGAGCAGTTAGAGTTTTAGATTGCTGTCTCGCTTTCAGAGCTGCAAATCAAATGCATCTCCAACAGCCCATTGCAACCACTGGAAGTTTAGTCTCTGGGTATAGAAAACAGAGTTTCTGGACTAGAGGATATTAAGTTGAGGGGGTATTGTACTGAACTCAGAGGTATTCATAGAACATTTACATACTGAATGTTGAGAAGACAACCCATCCCTCCCCAATCTCATTTCTTGATGAGCTCCAGAATGAAGGGAGCCATGGCTGTATCTTTTTTTTGTTTTTCCAGTCAAAGTCTCACTCTGTTGCCCAGGTTGGAGTGCAATGGCATGCTCACGGCCACCACAGCCTTGAACTGCTGGGCTCAGGTAATCCTTTCGTCTCAGTCTTCCAAGTAGCTGGAACTACACGCATGGCTGTATCTTTTAAGCAGGACATTGAAAAATACTTCTCTAGGAAACATTAGTAGTCCAAATTAATATATCTAAAGATACCTACAAAAGGTCCCTGGCAAGTCACCCTCTAATGAATCTCATGGTTAACAAGTCCAGAGCTTCCAAACAGTTCAGTGCTCTTAAATATGACCAAATGGAGACCAGGTTTGGTGGCTGCTGATAATCCAAGCACTTTAGGAGGTCGAGGCAGGATAACTACCTGAACCTAGGAGTTTGAGACTAGCCTAGGCAACATAGCAAGACTTCATTTCTATAGAAAATCAAAAAATTAGCTGAGCATGGTGGTGCATGCCTGTAGTCCCAGCTACTCAGGAGGCTGAGGTAGGAGGATCACCTGAGCTCAGGAGGTCGAGGCTGTGGTGAACTGCAATCCTACTAATGCCCTCCAACCTGGGTGACAGAGTGAGACACTGACTCAAATTAAATAAATAAATAAATAAATAGAATAGAAATAAAAAAGAGAAAATGACCAAAGATCACTAGATATCTGAGGGAACGCTATAGCATAAAAGAGACTGAAACAAAGGAATAAAAGGAAGGCAAATTGAAGAAATAAATACCATCATAGGCAGAACAAGGCCTTAAATAACTATAATTGATGTATTCGGACAGATGGAAAAGTTTGTTTTATCCATAAGAAAAGAAATTTTATGATTTTAACCCCAAAAAGAAATATTCAGAACACCAAAAATGATTGGAAATTATATGTATAATGGGAGACATAAAAACTCAGAAAAGTTGGAAGACAAAGTTAAGGAAATCTTCCAAGAAGTAGAAAGCAAAAATACATTGAATGCTGTCTTTGGCAGCATATATATTAAGTTGGAATGATACAAAGAAAATTAGATTAACACAGTCCTTGCAAGGATGACACACAAATTCATGAAACATTCCACATTAAACACAGAGAGAGAGAGAGAGAGAGAGAGAGAGAAGAGAGAGAAAGAATAACAAATGTTGGAGAGAATGTAGGGAAATTGGAACCCTTGTGCACTGTGGGTAGGAATGTAAAATAGTGTAATCAATATGGAAGACATTATATCAGTTTCTCAAAAAGTCAAACACAATGACCACCTGACCCAACAATTCTGCTTCGGGTTATATACCCCAGAGAATTGAAAGCAGAGGCTCCAGCAGGTATTGGTACACTCATGTTCACAGTAGCTTTGTTCGTAACAGTCCAAAGATGGGAGGAATCCAAATACTCGCTCACAGACATGGATGGATGGATAAACAAAATGTGATGGAAAGGCACAACGCAATATCATTCAGTCTTACAGAGGAAGGAAATTCTGACACATACTCTGAAATGGATGAACCTCGAAGATACTGTGCTAAGTGAAATAAGCCAGTCTCAAAAGGACAAATGTGTGATTCCACTTACAGGTACCCAGAGTAATGAAATACACAGAGACAGAAAGTAGAACAACAGCTACTGGAGGCCGGGAACAGGAGCTAGTGGGGAGTTATTGTTTAATAAGTACAGAGTTTCAGTTTGGGATGATGAAATAGTAGAGATTTGGACTCAACTTTAGTTGTAGGCTATAATAGCATCTTCCTAAATAACCCAAATAAGGTAGTGGTGATGGTTGCGTGACAATGTAAATATACTTAATTGTACTGAATTGTACACTTTTAAAAAATGGTAACCCCGATATATATGTTTCACAATTTTTATTTTATTTTGCTTTTTAGAGGCAGTCTCTCTCCGTTGCCCAGGCGGAAGTGCAGTGGCACAATCGTGGTTCACTGCAGCCTTGAACTCCTGGGCTTAGGCCGTCCTTCTGCCTCAGCCTCCTGAGTAGCTGGGATTAGGGGTGTGCACCACCACATCTGGCTAATTTTTTGACTTTCTGTAGAGATGAGGTCTCGCTATGTTGCCCAGGCTGGTCTCAAGTAATCCTCCCATCTCGGCCTCCCAAAGTGTTAGGATTATAGGCACGAGCCACCACACCCAGCCTCTTTTACCACAATTTTTAAAAAATATTTGCATTATAAGCATATAACTTAAGAGATGCAGAGGCAAATATTAAAATAAATAACTTAGAGTTGGAAGTGGTTTCCTCTGAAGATAGGAAATGTCAGGGGAAGGGTTGCTGTTTTTTTGAAACAGCTTTGTAAAACTATCTCTTTAAGTTATAGGCATGTAAAATTTTTATAATACTATAAACATTTAACACTAGTAATAAATTTGAGATAACTTTAAGTCCTTCAATTTTATGGATAACCAAAACATGGAGAGGATCTTTGGCCAAGGTAATCCAGAAGAGTAAGTGGCAGATAAATGACTTGAATTAACATGTTCTAAAACAAAGTTCAGAGCTGTAGACTTAATAGCATCTTCCTAAATACCCTAGAATAATCTTTTCTGGGAGACCTGCCTTAAACCTTCTTAAATTACTTTTCTTCATGTTTTATTAAATGCCTAATGATACTGAAGATGTTTCCATTTTGCCTAGCATTACTCGTTAATACGTAATGACATTTTTTTTTCTAATCCAAACACACTTTTGAAATAATATACTTTTCCTGATGTTTTTCTCCATCTTCATCATTAAAATTTCATGGGATTTTGAGGTCCTGTGTTTAATGTTGCTCCAGAAATAGTTGGAGAGACTTTCCTATTGATGAATAAGACACTGTTCTTTATTTGTTGTGTGGAGTATTTTGTACTCACGGAGTCAAAAAAGCTACCCATGGTCACCTTTATGGTAATAGAAAGCACTTCCATTTCAATTCAAGTCACCAGTCTAATATTAATTTTAACGTTAATTTCTCCCATTAGAAATATGATATCATTATCAAGAGCAGTTAGTCTCAGCAATGATATATAATTTACCATGCTTCAGACTTTAGAATGAAACACTTATGGGCACAGTGCTTCCAACAATTTTCCATTAGTGATGGGTTGAACATATACTAATGGGTGTCTACGAAATATTTTTTTCAAGAACTATAAAGACTTGTCATAAGTGTATTCTCCAACACTGACAAAGAGCCTTTTCCCAGAAGAATGTACTTGATAAGTTATCAATGTTAGAACTCTAAATAAGGTTTATTATGCTTTTAAGATACCATTCTTTATCATTTTCTTTTTCTTTTTTTGAGTCAGGGTCTCACTCTGTCACCTAGGCTGGAGTGCAGTGGCATAACCATAGTTCACTGCTGCCTTGACCTTCTGGGCTTAAGCAATCCTCCTGCCTCAGCCTCTCAAGTAGCTAGGGTTAGAGGCATGCATCACCATGTCTGGATAATTTTTTTTTTAAACAATTTTTTGTAGAGACAAAGTCTCTCTATGTTACCTAGACTTATCTCAAACTCCTAGGCTCAAACAATTCTCCTGCCTTGGCCTCCCAAAGTGCTGGGATTATAGGACTTAGTCACTGTGCCTGGCCAAGATACCATCCCTTATCATAATTGTGAAGATTACTGTATATGATTTCTCCTTTTAGGCAACTGTCTCAACCAGACTGTGTGCTTATTGAGGGCAAGGTAGCACAGGACGATGCACATAATAAGGGTTTTTTAGGCATTTGTAATAACTAAATAATGAATCAGAGTATGGATCATGGGATGATAAGGCAGAAATGGGTCTCAGGGATCCATCGATCTACCCACCTGTTTTCACAATAAAGAAAATACTAATGAACATCTGAGTGTATACTTTTATGGAACATATCATATGTATTTGCTTACAGCAGTTCCTGTAAATGGTACTATTATAATTCCATATTAAAGATAATTAAAAAGATCAGAGAGGCCAAGTAACATGCCCAAGTTCACACAGCTGGTCATGCTTTCACTCGGACTATAATCAAGGTGATTGGCATTGAGAGCTTGTGTTTTGCTGAAGCCCAGACTCAGATGTAGACCAATTTACATATGCTCATATGGCTAGTTGCTCACAGAGTCAGGCCTGGAATTAAATTGACTGGCTTTCCAGAGCAGAAGCTCATTTGGGGACCCACTAGTGCATTATTTTAAGTTAAAAATCAGTTTCTATCTAAGGATGCTTTTGACTATAATGCCTCATTTTTATGTGGCAATTTTTTTTTTTTTTTGAGTCGGAGTCTTACTCTGTTGCCCAGGCTGGAGTGCAGTGGCATGCTCATGGCTCACCCCAGCGTCCACCTGCTGGGCTCCGACAATCCTTCCGCCTCAGCCTTCCAAGTAGCCAGAACCACAGGCACGGGCTACCATGCAAGGCTAATTTTTGATTTATTGAACAGACGAGGTCTCACCAAGTTGCCCAGGCTGGTCTCGAACCTGCGAACACAGGCAATTCACTCACCTCGGCCTCCCAAAGTGCTGGGATGACAGGCTGAGCCACCGAGCCCAGCCTTATGTGACAAATTTTGAAAAGACTTTATATGTAAATTACTTCTGCAAAATTATCTCTCGAAATATGTATCTTAGAAATAAAAAGGGAGTTTTGATTCTCTCCCCTTTCTTAAATAAAGAAACAGAGGCTCAGAGAAATAAAGAGACTGATTCAAGAGCATCCCATCACTAAGAGAAGACAGGGAACTGTCACCAGGTCTCCCCTTCCCGGGGCAAGGCTGCTTCCTCCACATTCTTTCCATGTGTTAACAGAGACCTGTCTTCTATGCTCTATAAATACATACTCTGGTATATCGGTATATCCTTATGGAACTTCCCATGTCCACACTTTCATGTGTATTTCCAAATATTTTCAACCCCTGCCTTATTCCTGGTCTATCCTGTCTCTACCAGATGCAACAGATGCACGTCTCCAGATTGGTTTTTGCCACCCATCCCCTGCCACCTGCTCGGTGGAAAGCTCTGGCCTGCTGAAGGTCTCTTCCTTCCAGAGGGAAAGCCCGAGGCCACATGGTCTTTATTTTGCCCCAAATGGTAGCAGCCATAGCAGCTCCAACACCGAATCCAGCCTTGCAGACCCACCAAGACTCAGTGCCAGGCAGCCCAGGACATGAATTTCCCATCATCTTCCTTCCCAGTGTCCAGAGAGGTCAAATAACACAAAAAAACAGGGCAAACTTTGTCCAATAAGAGACATAAGACAGGGAGGAATCAACAGATAAGTTCATTTGTTTCCCATGACTTTTCCATGGCCTGCTTCAAGGCACAATAGTGTCCATCTGGAGACATCCTTGTGACTGAAATATCAGCTATACTTTCCTTTTTTTTAAGTCAGAGTTGCACTCTGTCATCTAGGTGGGAGTGCAGTGGCACACTCGAGGCCACCACAGCCTTGACCTGCTGGGCTCAGATGATCCTTCTGTCTCAGTCTTCCAAGTAGCTGGAAACACAGGCGCACGCCACCACGCCTGGCTAATTTTTTTATTTATTGTAGAGACAAGGTCTCACCAAGTTGCCCAGGCTGCAGGCTGGTCCTGAACTCCTGGGCTCAGGTAATCCTCTCACCTCTACCTCCCAAAGTGCTGGGATTACAGGCATGAGCCACCACACCCAGCTATATTTTCTTTTCAAGCAGTGTCTAGTACAATCACATTCCACCCTCCCTCTCTCTACTGCCCCTCACTCTTGCTGCCCTGGGGTTGCACTCACCAATAAAACAATGAACGCCTTGCCCCACACTCTGTTCCCTACCCAGCTCAAATCACAAAAGCTTCGTAGCAGTGGAATTAAACCCAATTTTAAAATATCAGGGCAAATCCCTCGGGTCCCTCCCACTGGGAGCTTTTCTGTCCTTTCACTAAATCCTGCTTTCCCTCCCCCCCCAAAAAAAATCATTTTGCCAACTCACTTGGCAATTATTACATATTTTTATCTATCTATCCACCTAATCTATCTATCCATCTATCTATTTTGTAGGAAAAGGGTCTTGCTATGTTGCCCAGGCTAGTCTCAAACTCCTGGTCTCAAGCAATCCTCCTGTCTCAGCTCTCAAAGTGCTGGAATTACAGGCATGTGCCACTGTGCCCAGTCATGGATGAACATTCTTTCCTAAAATCCTCTTAGTCCTGGTGAGGAGGAGGAGGGGGAACGTACAAGAGGTAGCATGGAAGAGGTTAAGGGTACTAGAATGCCCATCAAGGGTTTCCATTTTTTTTTTTTTTTTTGTCTCCACTTTAAAAAGCAGTTTAACATTTCAGTTCTCAGCAGATAGCTGATGAACCTAGGAGAGGGTTCTCAGGTGAGGTGATGCAATAGGTATGCATATTCTTCTAGGATATCTAAGCAGTCACTTAGGATATGGAATCTTTGGATCAGTAGTGTTTTTTTTTTCTCTTCTGTATGATTTTCTTTCTTTCTTCCTTTCTTCCTTCCTTCCTTCCTTCCTTCCTTCCTTCCTTTCTTTCTTTCTTTTTACTATTTTAGATTTGGGGTACATGTGTACAGTTTTGTTGCATGAGTATATTACATAATGCTGGGGTTTGGGCTGCTATAGAACCCATCACCCAAATAGTGAAAATAGTACCCAAAAGTTATCTTTCTTTTTTTTTACCTTTAAATTTTTTATTTTAAAATTGTGGGGTACAACTCAGGGTTAGGTAGACAAATATTCATTGTACAGCTGCCCTTGTTGATGAGGTGTACCCCCCTCCCCAGGCAGATTCCCACTACTGCCAATCCTGCTTCCCTGCCCCCTGACACCCCCACAGTTTCCCGTTACTGTCAATCCTTTTCTTATAGTGTTACAATAGTTGTTCAAAGTCCACTTATGAGTGAAAACATGTGATACCAGTTCTTTGTTTCTGTGAGAGATCACTCAGTATTATAGACTCTAAGTCTATCCAGGTTACTGCAAAGTTCACGATTTTGTTCTTCTTTATGGCTGCATAATATCTCATTGTGTTTATGTACCACATTTTTTTATCCAGTCCTCTTTTGATAGGCAGCACAGTTGGTTCCGTGTTCTTGCTACTGTGAACAATACTATGATAAACATACATGTGCAGGTATCTTTGTTATAGAGTGATTTGAGTTCTTCCAGGTATATTCCCAGTAGGGGGATTGTGGGGGTCACATGGAAGGTTGATTTTTAGAACTTTTAGGAATCACATTGTTTTCTACAGGGGCTGCACTAGTTTACACTCCCACCAACAGCGTAGAAGTGTTTCCTTTTCGCCGCATCCTCTCCAGAATCTGTTATTTTTTGAGTTATTGATGACGGCCATTCTGACTGGAGTTAGGTGGTATCTTAGTGTAGTTTTAATTTGCATCTCCTTGATGTCTAGGGAGACTGAACATTTTTTCACGTATCTGTTGGCTGCTTGTATGTCTTCTTTTGAGAACTGTCTATTCATATCTTTTGCCCACTTTGTAATGGGGCTCTTTGTTTTTTTTCTTTTCAGCACGTTTGAGTTCCTTGTAGATCCTTGATGTTAGGCCTTTGTCAGATATGCAGTTGACAAATATTTTTTCCCATTCTGTGGGCTGTCCTCCTGCTCTCCTGATGGTTTCTTTGGCTTTGCAGAAGCTTGTCAGTTTGATGAGGTCCCACTTGTCTATCTAATTTCTTATGGCATGCGCACTTGGAGTTTTGATCAGGAATTGGTTGCCAGTTTCAATTTCCATAAGAATGTCTCCTGCATTTTCTAAGGTTCTTATAGTTTGTGGTTTTACGTTTAGGTCTCTGATCTATTTAGAATTGATTTTGTGTATGGGGATAGGTAGGGGTCCTGTTTCAACCTTCTGTGGTCAGTCAGTTTTCCGAGCACCATTTACTGCTGAAGATGAGTTTGTTGAGAAACTGAGGTTTTGCTTCTGGAATCTCAATTCTATTCCATTGGTCTATATGCCTGTCCTTGTACCAATACCAGACTGTTTTGATTATTGTAGTTTTATAATAAAGTTTAAAGTCTGGGAGTGTGATACCTCCTGCTTTTTTTATTTGTTTGTTTGTTTGCTTTTGTGTGTGTGTGTGTTTTGGGGCTTTTTTTTTTGGCTGAGGATTGTTTTGGCTATTTGTGGTCATTTATATTTCTTTTTATTCTTTTTTCTTTTTTTTTTTTTTTTTGAGTTGGAGTCTCACTCTGTCACTCAGACTGGAGTGCAGTGGCCGCTCCCGGCCACCACAGCCTCGATCTGCTGGACTCCAGTGATCCTTTCGCCTCAGCCTTCCAAGTAGCTAGAACTACAGGTGTGCACTACCACGCCCAGCTAATTTTTGATTTACTGTAGAGATGAGGTCTCGTCAAGTTGCCCAGGCAGGTCTCGAACTCGCAGGCTCAGGCAATCCACTCACCTTGGCCTCCCAAAGTGCTGGGATTACAGGCTGAGCCATGGAGCCCAGCCTATATTTCTATATGAATTCCTGTATTGTTGTTTCTAGGTCTGAGAAGAATGTTGCTGGTTTTCAACACCTACTCTCCTCCCTCCTTCCTTCCTATCTCTTAGCTTCCCAGTGTCTATTGTTTCTGGATTATGGTAAAGTTCAATGGTAAGCACCAGGAACTCCTTTCCTTTTGAAAGCTAGGTGTTAGCTACCCACTCTGACCCTGTATTGATGGGAAGAAGATTCCAGAAAGCAGCTGGCAGACCTGAAAGTCGAGCCAGCAGCACAATAAATCGGGGTGTGCAACTATGTAGGGCACTTGACTAGGACCAGGCAACCAGATATCTAGTATGGGCACTTCCAGTGAGAATACAACTGCTAATATGCACTGAGCACTTTCTATCCAGTAAGCACAACTTTAAATGCATTTCAAGGGGTATTCCATCCTTACCACAAACTATAAGGTAGGCAATATTATTATGCATATAATGTAGATAAAGAAACTGAGATAAGAAGGTACAGAGAGGTTTAGTCACTTGCTTAAGCTTGCAGAGCTTGAAGGAAGCCAAGTCAGGATTCAAACCCAGTAAGACTGATTCCAGAATTGACTCTTTTTACCACTGTGGCACTATCGGACAAGTTGCAGAACCTTATCACATGGAAGGGACACAGCAAAATCTTCATTTGCGGCCATTATTAAGCTATTGTCTCTTAGTTTCAGACGTCTTTCTAAACCTGGCTTCATGATGCTGGCACTAAGATTCTGCAAACCACATAAGGGCTTTGTCAACTGTCTCATTTTCAGCCTTGCCAATAAGGGAATTCAGGGGAGAATTGCATATGTGGAAGAGGAAAAGGGGGCCTGTTTGCTATAGGGGCCTATCTTCTTCCTGTAGGGTCTGTCTGCTTCCTGTAGGGGCATATCTGTTTTCTGTGGGCTTCTTGTTTCTCTCTGGCTTACTGCTCCAGTAAGCACCACCCCAGCAATGCTTCTCCGACCCAGCAGGGTCAATGCCACAGCTGAATCCAATTTGTAGTTTGTAGAACCATCTTCATTGCATTCTCATCAGAGACATCCAGCACTAGCTCGCTGAAGGTCCCTCCTTCAGAAGGTCCCTCCTTCATGGTCCCAGTTCCTAGGGTCCCTTCTCTGAACTCAGAAACAGTAGTCCAGCTGAACAGCACCTCCTTCTCAGTGACCTGCGTTTCACCTCCGTGAGCTCCTCTAAATTTCTAAGTTTTAATAATTTCAACCTCTTTTTTTTGTTTCCCCAGTCCTAAAGTTGGGCGTTGCGTCCTGCAGTTACCTGTAACTTGGTAACTCCAAATCTGAAAGGGTTTTTACGTAAGATTTTTTATTCCATAGAATTCGCCTGGAGATCCATTACGGAGAGACATTGGTTTATTAGAACTTACAGGAGGCAGTGAAGAAAGAATCTGCCCAGAAGACACCAATGGCGGCTAGTCAACAAAGAAAGAATCCATACTATGGACAGTACAGCAGACAGTTTTATCGTCAAGCAAATTAATTATTCAACTTGCTACATGGTGGTTACAATCACAGTGAGTAGGACTGCCGCTTACATTGTTCTCAGCTCTGCTTAATCACCTACACCCTGTGACTCCTTACTGGGAATATATGCATACCCTGCAGAGACCAGTCTTGGCCAGAGGCTACTCCCAGGGGAGGAGTAGAAAGAGGACAGGTATGGGGAAAAGAGCCAACGTCCAGACAATGATCTCACAAATAATCCACGACACAGAATGCTCCTTTTGCCTTTGTGTTAAAGTTTTTTTAACACCTGCTCAACCATTCTTCATATAAAATTTTCTCTGTCAAGATAACTGTGGTGTTTTCTGTCTCTTGACTAATACTCTTGACTAATACTCCTGACAAATACCCCATCTGGTTAATCCTGGCACTTGGGTTTGCATCAGAGTTTAATCATTTATCAGTAGTTCATAAGATATTGCCAAGGTTGAGGGGAGGTGTACATGAAATAAACCCAGTCAGTAAAAATTCTGGGAGAACAAAGAGATGCGGATCAATGTATGATGTGACATTTTCAAGAAAATAATGCTAAATCCCTCACACCTGCCAATTCCTCATCTTATATAGCAGTGCTCTTCTAAATCTTCACCTTTCATTAAATCGATACTGGATACATATCCAAGTATCTGTTGTCAATAAAGGTCATGATGCTTTTCTAATCTTATGAAAATTGAGAGGGTTTCAAAAACCTATATAATGGAGAATAAGACCTTACCCTGTGAGAGACTTCTCAATGACATCTTTCTCTTCCTACCACACAGGAATCACTCACTTAGGCTAGCTGTTTTTGTGATAGTGGGTAGTGAGAAATACTCTAGAGTGGGTAGCAGAGAACTTGGGTTCTAATCCCAGCTATGCCACTTCACATTAACTTGGTATCCTTGTGAAAAGCATTAATAATTCTGAGCCTCAGTTTTGTTATCTGCCAAATGGGATTTTTTTTTTTTGAGGTGAAGTCTCACTCTGTCGCCCAGGTTGGGGTGCAGTGACACACTCACGGCCACCCCAGCGTCAACCTGCTGGGCTCCAGCGATCCTTCCACCTCAGCCTTCCAAGTAGCCGGAACTACAGGCGTGTGCTACCATGCCCAGCTAATTTTTTTTATTTATTGTAAAGACAAGGTCTTTCCAAGTTGCCCAGGCTGATCTCGAACTCGTGGACTCAGGCAATCCATTCCCCTCAGCCTCCCAAAGTGCTAGGATTATAGGCTGAGCCACCGAGCCTGCTCCAAATGGGATTATTAATACTACTTTTTCTGTCTACCTCACTGGCTTACTCAGTTCCCTGAGTATTTACTGATCACCTATACGCAAAATCTGTGGTATCCCAGGATATATACAAGGGAGGACACAAAAAAAATAATTATTTTTGGAGGGTGGGCCCCTCCAGGATAGGCTTCCCCCATTAGGTAAGTGGTCTAGGAACCCATCAGAATCAGTGGACCAGCTAGTGTTGCTGTGAGAGGCTGCGTTCGGCTTCAGGGAAATTTTTTTTTTTTTTTTTTGAGATTCTTTCATCATGTTTGCTCATTCTATGGTGGGTGATTTATGAGAACACCTACCTAGACTATGCTGAGTGTTCAAAAGTTTTTGACCAAAAACGGCATTACTCCCATATGCTACCCTCCCTATTCACCCGATCTTGCCTCTCGTGACTTTTGTATTGTTTCGTTTTCCTGGATAAAGAAAGACCTCAAAGGGAAATGTTTTGCCATTGTGGAAGAGGTGAAACAAAAAATGCCAGAAGGACAAAGAAGTATCCAAATGGCAAGTTCAAAAACTGTTTTGAGCAGTGGAAAAAGCATCTCGATAGGTGTATTCCATCAAATGGAGACTACTCTGAAAGGGACTGAAGTTTAAACATATAAAAATAAATACACAATTTTTATAAATAAATTCCGGATCCCCCCTCGTAAAGAGAAGTAAAGCACAGGCTCTGTCTTTTTTTTTTTTTTTTTTTTTTTTGAGTTGGAGTCTCACTCTGTCGCCCAGACTGGAGTGCAGTGGCCGCTCCCGGCCACCGCAGCCTCGACCTGTTGGGCTCTGGCGATCCTTCCACCTCAGCCTTTTGAGTAGCCGGAATTATAGGCATGTGTTACCACGCCCGGCTGATTTTTTGATTTATTGTAGCGATGAGGTCTCGTTGCCCAGGCGGGTCTCGAACCCGCGGGCTCAGGCAATCCACTCACCTCAGCCTCCCAAAGGCGTGGGATTACAGACTGAGCCACCGAGCCCCGCCTGGCTCTGTCTTAAAGGAGTTTACAATCCAGTATTTTTCTCTGCATTCAACAAGCAGTCTTGAAATATTCCCTACCAGTTTCTGTGCTTAGGGCTAAGAATATGGTGGTGTCTAAAATATGATTCCTTCCTTGAAGGGGATTACATTCTAGTAGAGACATAAACCAGAGCAAAGATAACTACAACAAGAGGTGGAATGTACAATAAGGCGTTGACACACAAATCAGCTAAAGAAATAGGCCTGCATTGAGTTGAGAAGGTCAGGAGAGGCTTTCTAGATCTGGTGCCATTTGAACTGACTGTGAACAAAAACCTAATGAATGAAAGACAAAGGGAGTGACTAAAAAAAATGAGCCTGGTTTGTTGTCATGATATCCCAGAGGCTGGGCACGGTGGCTCACACCTGTAATCCCAGCACTTTGGGAGGCCAAGGTGGGAGGATTGCTTGAGACTAGGACTTTAGACCAGCCTGGGCCACAGAATGAGACCCTGTGTCTATACAAAATAATAATAATAATAAGCTGGGCATAGTGTCGTGCACCTGCTGTCCTAGCTACCAGAGCTGAGGCAGAAGAAGAGCTTGAACCCAGAAGTTCAAGGCTGCAGTGAGCCATGATCATGCCACTGCACACCAGCCTGGGCATCAGAGCAAGACCCTATCTTTAAAAAAAAAAGCCCAAAGTGGAATGGAACTGGTAGAAATCAGAAAGAAGGAATGATTACAGGTGATGTTAGATGAACAATGCGTGAAAATTCATGTGAGACAATTATCACAGTAAATGAGTTACTGATGAATAAACAGTAGTGAACCAGGGAGTCACGGCCTGTTTCCAAGGAGCTTTGGGTTGGTTGGCACTAGGAAAAAATTTTAAAGTGTTCCTAGTTGAGTCTGTTTTTAAAAATAATGTATTGCTGGGCTCGGTGGCTCAGCCTGCAATCCCGCGCTTTGGGAGGCTGAGGTGAGTGGATTGCCTGAGCCCGTGGGTTCGAGACCCGCCTGGGCAACTTGGCGAGACCTCATCTCTACAATAAATCAAAAAATTATCCGGGCGTGGAAGTGCGCGCCTGTAGTTCCAGCTACTTGGAAGGCTGAGGCGGAAGGATCACCGGAGCCCAGCAGGTCGAGGCTGAAGTGGCCGGGAGCAGCCACTGCACTCCAGTCTGGGCGACAGAGTGAGACTCCAACTCAAAAAAGAAAAATAATGTATTAGGCCGGGCGTGGTGGCTCACGCCTATAATCCCAGCACTTTGGGAGGTAGAGGCGAGAGGATTGCCTGAGCCCGGGGTTCAAAATCAGTCAGGGCAACTTGGCAAAACTTCATCTCTACAATAGTCAAAAAATTAGTTGGGCGTGGTGGTGTGTACCTGTAGTTGCAGCTACTTGGAAGGCTGAGGCGGAAGAATCTCCTGAGCGTGCCACTGCACTCCAGTCTTGGAGATAGAGGGAGACTCTAACTTAAAAAAAAAAAATTGTGTATTGATAGACTATTTGAGATTTCGTAAGGCCAACAGATCAGACTATTGTCATTGAAGAGATGATTCATTTTACTCCACAGATCCCAAGAGGAGGAGGGTACATCATGTCACACAGTGAGGGATGGGCACACAGAGAAGATCTGGGATTGGTCAGGAGACGGGGGAGGGTGGGGAAATTGTGGGCAAGAGTTTTTTGGTTTTGGGGTTGGGGTCTCACTTTGTCACCCAGGTTGGAGTGCAGTGGCATGATCACAGCTCACCACAGCCTCAACTCCCTGGGTTCAGGTATTCCTCCCACCTCAGTCTCCTGAGTAGTTGGGACTACAGGCACATGCCACCATGCACGGCTTATTATTTTATTTTATTTTATTTTTGTAGAGACAAGGTCTCACTATGTTGCCCAGGCTGGTCTCTAACTCCTGGGCTCAAGCAATTCTCCTACCATGGCCTCCCAAAGCACTGGTATTACAGGTGTGAGTCACCATACCCGGCAGGCAAGAGCTTTTATTGTGGGTTCTGTGGGCAAGAATGGATGAGACAGAATAACCAAGTTTAGGATAGGCAAGTTTGAATAATTTCATTGGACTCTGGAGCATAGAGACCGTCCTCAGTTGCCTGGCACATGGCCCTGGGGTGATTAGGGCAGGTGGCCCAGAGTGTGAGATAAGGGAAATGGTGGGGAGTATGGGCTGGCTCTGGATTTGTTGGTTTGCAGATGAAAGGTACACTCACAAATGAGTTGTTTACTATCTCCAGAAATTAGCTAACTCTGGAAGGGGACATCCCTCCAGGATTGACAAGGCTCCAGATAACAGAAAACAAAGGCATCAAATTTTTCAAAGCATCAAATTACAGAAAATAAAGACATGGTTAACACAGTCTGCTTAAAAGTGGGGGAGTTTATTCAGCCTTATACGCCTAGTAACTTCCCCAATACTGTGTACGTAATAAAGAGAGAGAGTACAGCGTTTGATGGATGCTCAGATTAATATACTCCCTCTTTGGTCCCTTAATTTGTTAGATGATGACCCTTTAACTTTGTTAGACCCTTGAACTTTGTTAGATGATACCCCCTCTTTGACCCTAACTTTGTTAGGACAACTCTAACCCATTCTTCCGTTATCAGCAGGGTGGTCACTCCTGTAGGGAGCCCTCTCTTCTCTGATTCCTCAGACTAAGTGAGAAACCGCTGTGGTGAATACTTTGATGCACCACCCTAAGCCCCCTTCCATGAAGGAGGGCTGACAGTGGGTAGCCTTCAGTAAATGGTGCACAAAAACTGAATAAGTAATCCTTTTAAAAATTAAAAGCACTATTAAAACCCAAAGTGAAAGGTACATAAGTGGTTATTTCTTTTGTGGCAAAGCTACTTTATATCATCATTTCAAGAGACAGAAATTCAACTTGAACTTGCTTAAGAAAAAAAAAGAAAGAAAGTATTGGTTCTTATGACTGGTGAGCTATCTTCAGGCATGGCTGGATCCAAGGGTCAAATGATGTCATCAGAATTCTCTCCATCTTCATTTGCCTCATGTCTATTTCTCTCTCTGTGCATTACCTCACCTGTTGTTGTTTGTTTGTTTTTTTAACTGAAAATAGCCTCTCTGTCATTGGGGAAAGTGGCCTCAAGCAGTCCCAGCTTACTTTACATATGCAGCTCTTGATCCAGTATGAAGAGAAAGATCATCTTTTTCCCTAGGATCTGTATAAAATTTCAGAGAGAAAACTGATGGACATTTATATCAGTCTGGACACAAAAACTTCACTGATTATTTGAATGGAAAAAATGTAACAAAACAATTTTAAACCAGAACAGTAGAAGGTAATTTAGTAAAAGTAACCTCCCCCTGCCCAACTTTTTTAAAAGATTTTTTTATTTTAATTTTTTAGAGATGGGAGTCTCACTATGCTGCCCAGGCTGGTCTTGGACTCCTGGCCTCAAGCGATCCTCCCACCTTGGCTTCCCAATGTGCTGGGATTACAGGCCTGAGCTATCTCATCCAGCCCTAACTTTTTTTTTTTTTTTTTTAATAAAAGTGACTTTTTAAATAAAACAGACTCGAATGGGTCCAGAAATAGCAGATACAAAACAGCAGCTACTAATTCTAGGCTTAGGACTGGTGAATAATAAGGAAATGGAGGACTAAAGGAGTCTTCTCCCCCTCAAGGAGGAAAACAAGACCTCTGAAAATGGTACGACTAACACAGGAAACCAGAAGCTGGCTGGTGGTAAACAAATTTGCCATAAGGCACTGGCCAGAGCCAATCTCTAGAAGCCACATGCCACTGAAGGAGGGTGTGGACAGGTTGCCCCTGACTCGTAAAAGCAGCCCATTGTTGCCTGAGTATATGGCTGAGCAAAGCTTCTGGGGAGTGACTGCCGACGGGAGAACATGACCTGAGGGTGCAGCTAAAGCTCCTGGGAACATCCCCTGGGCTCCCACTCTAATGAATACTCATAATGACAATAGCAATTTTATTATATACATAATATGTATATAATAATCATGTAGAACCAGAACCTGCAAGGGAAGTGTCTTCCTGTGGCTATTGTCTTGCAGGGTCACTCCATTGTGTTCCATTGACGAAGCTTGACCTTCCACTAGCAGCCACAGGAGAAATGTTGACAGGTTCAGCTCAAGGATCGCACACAAGGCAAAGAAGGGTGGACTTGGAGCTGGGAGACAAGTAAGGCACAATCCTGCTTGGGTCATAATCACAGCCCTGAAGCAGTCACTGTGACCAGGGGAAAGAGGACTGTGATGACTTAAGTCCAGACCAGGTTCATGTGCTCATTTCTGTGTCAAGCAAGCTGCAGGGAAAAGGTTCCATCTCTACATATGGAAAGGCTTCTCCATAGAAAAGATGGATTCTTCTACCAGAAGGGAAGAGACAAGGCGCAATGGCTCACGCCCGTAATCCCAGCATTTTGGGAGGCTGAGTGGGAGGACTGTTTGAGTTCAGGAGTTTGAGATCAGCCTAGGCAACACAGTGAGACCTCATCTCTACAAAAAATGTAAAGATTAGCTGGGCATGGTGGCATGTGCCCGTAGTTCCAGCTACTCGAGAGGCTGAGGCGAAAGGACTGCTTGAGCCCAGGAGTTCAAAGCTGCAGTGAGACATGATCGTGCCACTGCACTCCAGCCTGAGTGACAGAGTGAGACCTTGACTCAAAAAAAGAAAGAAGGAAAGAAAGAAAGAAAGAGAGAGAGAGAGAGAGAGGGAGGGAGAGGGAGGGAGGGACAGAAGGAGGGCGGGAAGGACTCTAGGCAAAGAAAAGCAATAGATATGATTTGTATGTTACATGTTGACCTTAAAATGCCTAGTTTCATTTGAGGTTGTTAGTATCAAAAGGGGAAAACTAAGGCCTTTCTTTAAGACTAATGAAACTGCATTCATTAATTCTAATAAAAGATGCTTATTAAGCACCTATTATGAGAGGTGCACATCCTTACTAGTCCTGAACAGCTGGCATCTTTGTGGACGTAGGCAAAATTGACAGGTTTAAAAATGAAAAGGCAGGCCGGGAGCAGTGACTCAGCCTGTAATCCCAGCACTTTGGGAGGCCGAGGAGAGAGGATTGCCTGAGACTGGGGATTCCAGATCAGCCTGGGCAACTTGATGAGACCTCATCTCTACAATAAATCACACACACACACACACACACACACACACACACACACACACACACACACACACACACACACAAACTAGCTGGGCATGGTGGCGTGCATCTGGAGTTCCAGCGACTTGGGAGGCTGAGGCGGAAGGATTGCCTAAGCCCAGCAGGTTGAGGCTGTGGTGGCCATGATCGTGCCACTGCACTCCAGCCTGGCGACAAGAGTGAGACTCCAACTCAAAAAAAAAAAAAAAGAAAAGGCAGTCAGACAAAAGGCTGAGATGAGAAAATGGTACCTTTGTTTCATGACTGAAATAGCCTAAGAAATATGCGCACAATTTTGTAGCAGTTTTTAAATATTACTCATGGCCAAAGTGGAACAAGGAAGTAACTGCCTAGTAGTTAAGAGCACAGACTATATAGCACAAGACTGTCTGCTTTCCAGTTCAGCTCCACTACAATGTGTCTTTGGACAAGTAACTGGTAACTTGTGTCTACGTTTCCTCACATGTAAGATTTGAATAAGACCTACCCTCATAGGCTTATGGGGAAAAATTAAATAAAATAATATCTGTAAAGCTTTCAACAGTGCCCGACAAGTATTTAGTACCATATGACCATAGCTATCATTATGAATTGCTTATTATAGCCATTATTATAAATTGGTTATTATGGCTTTCATTTCATTAGCTAATCTGAAATTCCTTTAGCTCCAAAATTAGGAAAAAAATCTATTTAAAAAACATCTAACTGCTATATATATGTTAGCACCCACAAACAGGTCATTCTACAGGAATAATTTTATTATTTTCATAACTTTGTGATATTGAAGTAGCCTCTTTATGAACATGAAATATTTTAAGGAAACAAAAAACAAAACAAAACTAGTTCTGGATATTATCCTTACAGCATACAGACAAAAATAGAAACATTTTCTTTATGATCTTTCTTTAAACATTTGTAAAATTTTATGAAAAGACAAAATCTTCCCTGAAAATCAATTTGTGTATATATTTTGTAAAAAGTGTGTTTTTTTTTTTATAGAGTACTTTTAGGATTTCTTTTTATTTTCCCCTTCTCAAAGGGAACTGCCTCTGTAAAGCCAATGTCTTTAAATCACACCAGAACATTCTGAGTCAGAGATGCACTCCATCTCTGGCTGAGTCAGAGAAACCCTTTCTTAATGAGGACTCTGGCACTGACTGTGAACCACTGAGGCCTTCGTATTGTGACACATTCTGTGATATTAGTGATAAACTGACGTCTGAGATATCGGGTATCTCAGCAAGTCCTCACTGGTGACGCTACATTTTCAGGGGGAATGTCACACACAAAAAAAGCAGCTGCATTTCTTTTCAGAGACAGGGCTGTTTCTCTATTAAACTCTTACAATACAGTGATGGGAATACAGGAAGTATCCATAGAAACAAGAGAAAACACTTCAAAGTGCCTCCATTTGGAATGTAGCCTAAGCCATCACAGTGTTCACATGCACACACATTCACACAGGCTCCAACATGCATATACACACACTCACAAAATGTTCTTAAACTAGCATCACCAAGGAAGTACTAGATTAAGTAAAAATTATGATATGATACAATGATATCATAATTGGGTGCAATAGAAGATGAACTATTTTGGTGTTTTTGTTTTTGAGTCAGGGTCTCACTCTGTCACCCAGGCTGGAGTGCAGTGGCACAATCATGGCTCACCGCAGCCTTCATCTTTTGGGCTCAGGTGACCCTTTCACCTCAGCGTCCCAAGTTGCTGGGACTACAGGCGAACACCGCCACATCCGGCTAATTTTTTTTTTTTTGAGCTGGAGTCTCACTTTGCCACCTACGCTGGAGTGCAGTGCACGCTGACAGTCACTGCAGCCTTGACCTGCTGGGTTCAGGTGATCCTTCCATCTCAGCCTTCCAAGTAGCTGGAACTACAGGCGCATGCTACAACGCCCAGCTAATTTTTGATTTATTGTAGAGACGAGGTCTCGCCAAGTTGCCCGGGCTGGTCTCAAACCCGTGGGCTCAGGCAATTCCCTGACCTTGGCCTCCCAAATTGCTGGGATTACAGTCTTAAGCCACTGCACCTAGACTAATTTTTAATTTTTTTGTACAGAAGGAGTCTTGCTGTGTTGCCTATGCTGGCTCAAACTTCTAGGCCCAAGAGATGCTCGTGCCACAGCCTCCCAAATTGATGGAATTACAGGCATGAGTCACACTGTGTCTGGCTGAAAATTAACTATTTTGGTAACAACATTGTCCTGACTCCTACAAATATGTTTAAGAACTATAATCTGGCATATAATCATACATACAAAGGTATTAAGTTCAGGACTCTACTAATGAAGATTTAGTTATGGTAACATTTTTTTTTTTTTTAAGTTGGAGTCTCACTCTTTTTGCCCAGGCTGGAGTGTAGTGGCATGCTCATGGTCACCACAGCCTCGACCTACTGGGCTTAGGCGATCCTTCCGCCTCAGCCTTCTGAGTAGCTAGAACTCCAGGTGTGCGCCACTACACCCAGCTAATTTTTAGATTTATTGTAGAGACACCTCCACTTATCAAAATGCAGGGATTACAGGCATAAGCCACCATGCCCAGCTAAATACCTTTTTTTTTTTTGAATCATCAGTCTTTATTGGGCTCAGACCAGGAGGCCGTGGGTCTTGAGGACCTCTGTATTTGCCAGTCTTCTTCTCCACGTTCTTTTTTGGCCTGTTTCCATAGCCTTGTGAGCTGTTTCTTCTTCCAGTAGTGGATCTTCTCCTTCCTCTTCTCCTCCAGGGTGACTGTCATTGCCTGGTACTTCCAGCCAACTTCGTGAGCCAGGCACCCCAGGTAGGCAAACTTCAAACACACAAGCTTGAGGGCAGCAGGAACCACCATGCCCTTTTTCTTGTCATAGGGCAGCAGGATCCCATCAAACACCTTGGGGGGTCCAGGGCAGCCGGGCCTCGCTTGGTCTTGCTGGGCAGCATGCCTCGCACAGTCCGCCAAAAGATTCGGCTGGGGGCCCAGAAAAGGTAGGGGCCTCGGGAAAGGTTGGTGTTCATCTGTTTGCAGAGTAAGGCCTGGTATTTTAACTTGTTCCTGTAGAGATTGGCAGAAATGTTGATGCCCTCGCAGTGCATGACCACTACCTTCCGGTCCAGCAGTACCTGCTTGACCACGATGGTAGTCAGGGGACCCAGCAGATGGTCTCAGTCATCCAGCACCAGGACCTGGCCCTCTGCCATCTTTGGCAGTCACCAGGGAAAGCTTAATATCTTAATGACACTTTTTTGGCATAGATTTGTTATTTTTCTATACCTCTTCTTTTGATGTTGGTTTCCAAAGCTCTAGGATATTCTTTGTAATTAACAAAAAAAATTAAGATCTCCAAGAAATTTTCTTATTTCTACTTTTGTCATTTGCACTTCTTTTAAGGTTGAATGTTCTGAATCCTTTAATTAGTGTTTGATAGATTGTTCTTATAGAATTATTTAGGACCTGGAGAAGGACATTTATTAGCATTTTAACATCACTTTTAAAACTTTTCTCCTATTACTGTCAAACAAATTTATATGATAAGAATATGCAAATCAACGGCAAATAGTTTGTGAACACACTTAATTGACAGCAAACATTTCATTATGGAACTAAAAAGTCACTGTGTCAATTCTTAGTTTTCTAATTTCAGTGTTAAGACCATACTGGAATACAGGGTCACTCATTTCTTAAGAACTTAGAAAGTTACAGTAATTTCTCTAGAAGTGTATTTGAGATGCTCACAACTAAAGACCCTATTTTCATGGTAATAAAAACAAATGAATATAGATATAAGATAAGTGATTGGTGAGACTAACACATGTTCATTCCGTCTGTGAGGATATATCACTGCAAATCAGCCATGCAAAGAAGTTTTTTTTAAGTCATGACAAGACTTTTTTACTCACTTATTTGTTCCTTTGTAAATACTTACAAATAAATTAATGGGCGACTAGATGAATGCATGAACACCCACTCTGTGCCAGACACTGAAACTCACATGCTCTGGATATATAGTGAGCGGGAAAAAACATGATTCCTGTCCTCATGAAACTTATAGTCTTGTAGGGAACAAAACATGACACACGACATTGTACAAATAATTATCTCATTGAAAAAGTCAATGACAATATTGTTGATGAGTTGCTCTGTCATGAGTCCTTTTTTTCTCCATACAAAGACCAAAACATTCAAGACATAGTTTTCTTAGTGTAAAATCTGGAAAAAGTTTCTCCTTAAAAACCTCTCTCTCTTCTTGTGAGACTGGTTATTCATTTCCTAGATGGAAGTGGGAAGTAGTTGTGTCATATGAACTCCACTTTCCCCCTTCACAGCCAGTTGTATGCCACTGCTCACTGATTTTATTATCTAGCTATATCTTATATTTATCCCCTTGAGTCCACATCCATATCTAAAAGCACAGGACCAATCCTCTGGCCCTCTGACTCAAATTGTTCTAATAGTTTCCCAGAATCACAGACAGAATAGGCAAATATTAAAGAAGAGCTTATTCTTCAGATGGGGAAACCGAGGCTCAGAAAGGCAAATGTCTCAACCAGGACTCTACAGTTCAGCCTAGCCACAGACGTGTCATTAATTTTTTTTTAGAGCAGCCATGGAACACACTGTGGGTTGTCTACTCACAGTCATTCCCATCCCCTTCTTCTTTATTAGAAAAATCCCACTTCCCATAATAACAGCCAAAAATGACAAATACAACCACACATCACTTAACAAGGATATACTCTGAGAAACGCATCATTAGGCGATTACATGGTTGTGCGAACATCCTAGAGTGTACCTACACAGACCCACATGGTCTAGCCTACTGCACACCTAGGCTCTATGGCTCCTAGACTACAAATATGGGCAGTATGTGACTGTCCTGAATACTGTAGGCATTTGTAAAACAATTGTAAGTACTTGTGTAGCTAAACATAGGAAAGGTGAATGTGTTGATGTCATGGCGGCTATGACATAATGAGTATGATGTCACTAGGCCGTAGGAATTTTTCACCTTTATTATAATGCTATAGAACTGCTGTCCTGCATGTAGTTCAATGTTGACGGAACCATCGTTACCCAAATGACTCTACTTGCTTTCCTAGGGATGGCCATATGACCCAATGATGGCCACTGAGATGAGAAGGAGAAATCTGTTGCTGGCTTCTGATTTTGCTTCCATGACAAAAAGAGAAATGAGAAAGAACCACTTCCCCTCCCTTCTCTCTGTCTTTGGATCTAAACCACGCAGCATGAAGACAAAAAAAAAGAAAAGCCAATATCTAAGGATCAGAAGAGTGAAAAACACTTGGGACCCTCATCTATGTACCTTGAGCTAACCCTTGGCTGCCTACCTGCAGACTTCTTATTACATGAGATTATTTATATCTTTTATGTCATGCATTCTGTTACTTGCAGCTGGTTGCACCTTGAACTCACCACAGCTGTGTTTTATTTTCTACCACCCCATTGAGCTCCAGAGAACAAGGAGTTGGTCTATTTTTTTTTTTCATTGCCCTATCCCCAGTTCTTAGAACACAGCCTGGCACACAGTCAATTCTTGAAAAGTATCTGTTGAATGAATGAATGAATGAATGCCAGTAATCTTCACTGGCTCTCTACTTTCATAGACCAAAGTCTAAAGGGTTAACCTGGCCTTTAATATCCTTCATGGTCTAGCCCCAATCTATCTTTCCAGCCTTAAAGTGGTGGGGCCTTTAAGGGGTGATGAGGCCATGAGGTCTCCGCCATCTTGAATGGATTAAGGTCCTTTATAAAAGAGGTTTCATACATAGGGAGACTTCACTGCTACAAAAAAATTTAAAAAATTAACCACACATGGTGGCATGCACCTATAATACCAGCTACACAGGAGGCTGAGGCGGAAAGATCACTTGAGCCTAGGAGGTTGAGGCCAGAGTGACCATGATCATGCCACTGCACTCCAGATCTTTCAATCTTTGACCTTCACATACTCCACAATTCAGGAAAGCTGGGCCATTTCCTATCCCCCAAACACCCCATCTTAGTCCATTTGTGCTGTTATAACAAAATACCAGACTTGCTGGGCACAGTGACTCAAGCCTGTAATTCCAGCACTTTGGGAGGCAGAGGAGAGAGGATTGCCTGAGCCCAAGGGTTCAAGACCAGCTTGGGCAACTTGGAGAGACCTTGTCTCTACAATTATATATACATAAAAAATAGCAGGGCATGGTGGTGCACCTGTAGTTCCGGTTACTTGGAAAGTTGAGGTGGAAGGATTGCCTAAGCATATGGTCACAAGCATGGTGGTTGTGAGCATGCCACTGCACTTCAGCCTGGATGACAGAGTAAGAATCTGACTCAAAACAAACAAACAACAAAAACACAAACTCACTGGTCATTTATAAGAAACAGGAATTTATTTCCCATAGTTCTCAGGGCTAGGAAGTTCAAGATCAAAGCACCGACAGGTTCAGTTGTCTGGTGAGGGCTGCACCCTTTGAGGGGAGGATTGCTGTGTCCTCACGTGGCCAAAGACAGAAAAGAAAGCCAGCTGGACCTGTGTGAAGTCTCTTTTATAAGGGACCTTAATCCCATTCAAGTTGGAGGAACCCTGATGGTCTCATCACCCCTTAAAGGCCCTACCTCTTAATATTATCACATTGGCAACACCTGAATTTTGGAGGGAACACGTTCCAACTATAGCACACCCCCCTTGTGCTTTATTGATGCAGGACTTGGACTCCATGGAATGGCATATGCTTCTCCTCCTCCACCTATATACTTTTCTCCCATTCTTCAAACTCCAGATCTAGTCCTTTCTCGGATACCTTCCAGGTACAAACACCTTTTCTATTATGTGTTTTCCTCTCTTGTGTGACATTTATCATTTTTACACGCTATTAATAACTGTTCGGTGCACTCATCTCTCTCAGAATATCAGCTCCTCGAGGCTAGAAAATTCACCCTCCCAAGAAACCAATGTAATGCTTTACCCCGGTAGGTACCTCACACATTTTTGTTTGTGAGAGATGGAATACATCATATTAAAGTGAGCCATCTAAAGTTTTCATTTGAAAAATAATTTAGACCACGCACAATGGTTCACACCTGTAATCCCAGCACTTTCGGAGACCAAGACGTTTGAAACCAGCTTAGGCAGCATAGGGAGACCTCGTCTCTATAAAAAAATTTTTTTAAAGAATTAGCCACACATGGTGGCGGGCGCCTGCAGTCTCAGCTACACAGGCGGCTGAGGCAGAAAGATCACTTGAGCCTAGGAGGTCAAGGCTGCAGTGAGCCATGATTGTACCACTGCACTCCAGCCTGGGCAATCGAGTGAGACCCCAATTCAGGATAATAATAGTTCAGACCCAGAGATTGATGCAGACTCTCATGGAAGCAAAGGTCTGAATGCATTGCAGGAGGGGAACGAGATGAGGAAAAGAGACTTGTTGGAAGTGTCAGGAGCAAGCAGGATGCCTTTTCTCTGGCCGATGATAGCGAACTTCTTAATGGAAGATGATCTCGATCAATAGAGCCAGACAGCTGATTTATATAATGGCATCAAGCTGAAGTCGTGGTCTTTCTCTGCAGAGTGTTGTGAAAGGCGAAAAGGCGACTGAGGCTGGAATAGCCTGAGAACTCCACAAGTAGGTCTGTGGGTATCGGTTGGTGGTCATTCGTATGTTTCCCCAGCAGAAGCCACAGGAGAGCTCAGGAGAGCAGCCTGCTGGAGGCTGGATGCGGAAGACTGTCAGTGGGGCTAGGGCCTCTGCTGTATTTTGGCTGCTTTGTCGCTGCCGCCACTGGGCAGATACTGCAGTGAGGGGTCTGACCGCACAGATGCTCTGGGAGCCTGGGCTCTGGCTGGGCATGAGAAGTTGAGAGAGGGAGGGCTGGGAGGTGGGTAGGACTCACCGAGGAGCTGCAAATCCAAACAAGACATCTAGAAGCAAAAGGAGAGGAAGAGTGAGCTTGAGCCAAGATAGCAGGCCAAGTAGAACTGGAGGAAATGTCATCCTTGGTAAAGGAGGACTTGGAGAAGAAACTATTTAAGCCACTCTCGCAGAATCTGTACGAGTTTATTGAAATTGAGTTCTCGGTCCAGGACAGGTATTACCTCTGTGTATCAGGTAATCTATTCTGTTTCCATTTCACAAAGCAAATCGTCCAAAGCTGCTTGGGTGATAGAGGGAAATATTTTGTATTTATATTCCTCTACAGCACATGTGTCTTCTTGTGATAGATTTTATGCCAAGCTTAGGAGTTTGGGTCTTACAGAATTTGTTAAAGTGTGAATAATGAAAGAAAGAACAAAGCGTCGTTTTAAAAATATTTTGGTTCATTGTTCAGAAATGAAACTGGATATGTAATTCTCTTGAGTTGATTATTTTTGTTTCCAATATTTTGTTTAATTCACTTGCATGGCATGTAATTTTATTGTGTAAGAGCTCAATTTTAAAAATGCAACAGAGAGCTCTCTGTATATTTTTAAATGCGTTGGAAAACTGAGTTATAGAGCTCTAGTTCCAAGCAGTCTGGACTTGGGTTCTCCCTTTTCATCCTAGGTTTATATTTTCTTCTGAGGGCTTATTTAGACTTCCTGGTGGGTTTGTTTTGAAAAGAGAAATTATCTGTTAAAACTTCTTTCTTATATAGGATGTGCTCACAAAAATGATACTTTGATGAGAGAAGTCAGTTCTTGAAAACGGAACTTTAAGTGTAGGGGGATGTTCTCTAACTAAAATGAAGATACTCCTCTCATGTTTTTAAAATTCGTGAAAATTTTCCAAAGCTAGGAATAGGTTTTTGCACTTAATTATGACTTGCTAAACCTGTGATTTCTGCACTGAATTTATATAGCAATGCTTATGCCATTATTGAATTTAATATGCAGCACTCCCTCTTCCCAATTCATGCCTTTTAATACTTTTCAGGTTCTTAGAAGGAAAGAGCTTAGAAACTTTGTGTTTATTGTGGACTTTCCTATTTAAGGCAAACACCTATTTTCAGAAAACAACTTGTTATAGTTCTATTTCTGATAATTAGCTCAGAAGGACCTTCTAAAGGTGTCAAAAGGAAGTACTGTAAGGGAAGTAGAATGTCTTTAAAGAAAGTGGTACGAATTCGTTAAAATTCTAGAATTTCTAATATAGTAACATTTACCTAATATTAAGAATAGTGATATTTATCTAACTATTTTTCTAGTATATAACTACAAGTATGGAGACTTGGCATACCAGCAAGGTTAAAAAAAAAATCATCTCAGGAGAAGAAAATAAATTAAATTATGGTAAAAGCTCAATTAAAACAATTTAAGTATGAAATTATATTGTATCCTGGATCACTGTGTCTTAAAGTATTTTTACTTAGTATATTAGGAATATTATTATTCCAACATTAAAATTTAACAGTTTTGTACTTATTGTGATTTCCACTTATAAAGCTAATTTCTCATTGTGTGACATTAGTATACAGGTATTTTAAAAGAAAAACATAAAAATAAAATAATTGTAACAATTTATATATCTAGTTTATCAAGTATATATTAGTGGCTTCCACCAAATTATATAATTAACTAAATTTATTTTATCTGACATGAAAAAATAAATCTTCTAGAACTAAATGTTTGGAAATAATTCAATGGTTCTGTCATGTAAGAAGCAAGATAAAAACAAGTTCTCAGAGGTGAGGAAAATAAGACAATATGGTGATATTCCAGATACCAATTAACATTATAAGCCATATTCATTCACTAACTTTTCATGACTCACTTCTCTGTCACATCTGTCAATTTGAGAGCACGCACCCCACATGTAACATAATTGTAAATACATTTCAACAGAACAGTAATTTAAAATGAGTTAGTGTGATGCTTGATAGTCCTAAATCTTTGACCATGTTTGACTCAGAAAATTCCCATTCATTGGAATCAAACAAGTCACATCATAATTGCTGAGACACGTAACTCCACACTTTGAATGTTGGCCACCTTCAGGCAGTCGAGTCACATCGTTATGATTTCTTCTTTGGAGTTTACAATCCAGCAGTTCTAAATTTGCAAGACTCACGGGTCCAGCACAGTCATATCCCATCATGCATTTTTCAAATTTAATGAAAATTTGTTTAACTATGGTTCTACTTTCTATGTATGTGTCCAGAGCCTGTCTTCCATAGGAATCTTACAACCAAAGGGTTGTGGTGTACTGTTGAATCTTGATGTTTACCTGGTTGATGTCAAAATCAGATGTAAAAAACTCAATTTCCCTCTCTAGTTTGCTAGGAAGTTCATTGAGGAGTTCTTAGGGCCCCAGCCCACTCTCACCTCAGGGATTGCCTGGTCATTTCTCCCTGGGATTAGTTTCTCCTAACCCAGAACTTTATTACTGATGATTAAAAGCAGCATTTTCTTATGAAGGAGGGAGGAGCTCTATTATGTGCAGGCACAAGAAAGGGATAAGTCATGTGTACAATGATGAGTATGCAAATGAGTTAAAGAAATACTGGAACACTTGGGGTAGTATATTAAAGCGTTAGCCAAAATGGAATGGTAAGTAGCAGGGCGTGGCGGGACAGACCTTGGAAATGGACTTACGAGTATTTGGTGTGCAATGCCTCCACTTTCCCAAGTGCTGGGATTACAGGAGTGAGCCACCATGCCCTGCCTACAGATAATTTTATAAAATCAAATTGTAGACTATATTGAGTATCTTTAAGATGAAAAAGATTGGCTGCAAACAAATGAGGACATGAGTTATTGTTGTACTTACAGAACTAGGAGACAGAATGGAAGAGAAAGTCCCACCATGACCACCTATTAACTATGGAATTGGAGCAAGAAAATTAGCTTCTCTGGCCTCAGTGTTAACTTCTCCGAACACCTATATCTGCACACAGTCATCCCCTGTTAAATTCTTTCTAGATGAGCTAGCTACTGGGCAATAGATACATACAAAAAAATATTTTTTTTTCTTTTTTTTCTTTTTTTTTTGAGTTGGAGTCTCACTCTGTCACCCAGACTGGAGTGCAGTGGCCGCTTCTGGTCACCGCAGCCTCGACCTGCTGGGCTCCGGCGATCCTTCTGCCTCAGCCTTCCAAGTAGCTGGAACTACAGGTGCACGCTACCACACCCGGCTCATTTTTTTGATTTGTTGTAGAGATGAGGTCTCGCCAAGTTGCCCAGGCAGGTCTCGAACCCACGGGCTCAGGTAATCCACTCAAAAAAATGTGTTTTTTAGAAAAAAAATAAAACATGATAAATTATGCTCCAAATAAATAAAAGATACCATTATACTTCTGAAATATACAGGAAAAAATATATTTGTTGTAAAAACATATGCTGAAATATATGTGTATATATGTATATGCTGTAAATATATTTATAGTAAAAGTAAAATATTTAGTAAATATATATAAGTACGTATGTTTAATAAAGAATGACATATTTCATATAATACACATTTTAAAAATGTGTGTATTCAGATATAAATTAGTCTTAAGTGTGCTCATATTTCTAGAAAGACATTTTCCATTCATAGATATTAATCTGAAAATAAATGGCATTTGCTGGAATTATGAAAACAGTATGTGTAAATTCTCTGCACATATTTCTTTTTGAAGCCACAGAACTTCTTTTGAAGTAGTTCTTCTCTTGAAGTTCATAGAAATTCTCTGCAAACCAAACTCTCACAATTTTGTCGAATCATTTACAATAAGAATGCTAACAATAAGATTGCTAAATAAGAATAAACTAACAAGAAAAGGAGGTTGCTAAAAACAATTTTAAGGGCTTCACTGAGAACCACTGCTGCTAAATCTATAAATTCCCAATATCTTAACAACAGAGGGTAAAACTAAAGAACTTTTTTTTTTTTGAGTCTTAGTCTCACTCTGTCACCCAGGCTGGAGTGCAGTGGCATACTCATGGCCACCACAACCTTGACCTACTGGGCTCAGTGATCCTTTTGCCTCAGCCTTCCAAGTAACTGAAACTACAAGCATGCACTACCATGCCTGGCTTATTTTTTATTTATTGTAGAAACGAGGGCTCACCAAGTTGCCCAGGCTGTTCTCAAACCCCTGAGCTCAGGCAATCCTCTCTCCTCAACCTCCCAAAGTGCTGGAATTACAGGCTTGAGCCACTTCGCCCGGCCAAGAACTTTTTTTTTTAAGATTTCATTTCAGTGTATAACAGTATTATCTGGGAGAGGTTTTTTCAGTTCTTAATTGAGAACAAATTATCTTAACAATTAGCAATTTGTAAGAATAAAAACATGGAATAATGCTTTGAAAAGTCTTTATATAGTTAAAGATATTATTAATAGTAGTAGAATAACAATTACAGGGACCAAAATATATTCAAACAGCTATGCATAAGTTCTGAAAATAGAAAAGAGTGTAGCTTATACGTTCCTTTTTATTTTTTCAAGTTGCAGATTTACTTAAGTCTGCTCTGATTCATAATAATTAAACATCTCTCTTATAACCTCTATGGTTCTGCGACAACATAGGAATCTTGTGCTCAAAAAGAGAACACACTCGAAGAAATTCTAATTTGGCTGCATTCTTATCTATTTTTAAAAGCTATGAAAAGAAGAAAAATAAATATAGGATAAAAGATATAAATAAATATAGAAAAAAATATAGGATTGATTTTTCAAAAGGTATATTTTATTCAAAAATAAAATAGCCATGGCAAGAGGATCGCTTGAGGTCAGGAGTTCAAGGTCTCAGTAAGATATTGCACCACTGAACTCCAGCCTGGATGACAGAGTGAGACCCTATTTCTATAAATAAATACATAAATAACATATATCATAAAACTTAATTACAATCAGGATTGTCAGATGGGAAACAAATCTTGAATATTAAAGTAGATTTTACACTTTAAAATTCTTGCTCTTTACCTTCTAAAGGTAGAAAAAAACCCACTTTGTTAATTTTTGCTTAAGACTCTTTTTGTCTTGCGCGCGCACACACACACACACACACACACACACATTCTCTCTCTCTCTCTCTCTCACTCACAAAGTCCATTTGTGGAATATCACTATGGAGGAATTTAAATAAAATATTCTGACCCTCCAAATCAGCATCATTGTAGGTAGAGACCACAGTATGGAACTATGAAGCTCCCATTTGGGTCCTCTTGTTATCTTGTGTATATCATGACTTAGTGTTTAGCTCTAAAATGGCCAGTGGCTTGGATTTTAGACTTGGGATATTATCCTTATCTCTAAGAGTCCACAACCCACATCATCATTATTAGTAACTCATGAGACTGAATATGTTTCCACTTTATCACGCTACTTCTAACCACTAAGAATAGCTGCATTTCTTTTTCTATTTTTATTTTATTTCAAAAATGTGGGGTACAATTCAGGGTGAGGTGTACAAATGTTCATTATTCAGGTACCCTTGTTGATGAGGTGGGCCCCTTCCTCCCCTGGCAGTTTCCCTCAACTGCCAATCCCACCCACCCTACCCTGGCAGTTTTCCACTACTGCCAATTCCTTTTTTTAGTATTATGATAATTGTTCAAGGTCTGCTTATGAGTGAGAACATACAGTACTCTGTTCTTGTTTCTGTGATAGATCACTGAGTATGATAGACTCTAAATCCATCCCAGTTGCTGCAGAGTCCATATGTTTGTCCATAGCTGCATTTCTTGAGTTGGAGTCTCACTCTGTCGCCCAGGCTGGATTGCAGTGGCACATTCACAGCCATTGCAGCCTCGACCTGCTGCGCTCAGGTGATCCTTCTGCCTCAGCCTTCCTAGTAGCTGGAACTACAGACACATGCCACCTCGCCCGACTAGTTTTTGTGATTTATTGTAGAGACGAGTTCTCGCCAATTGCCCAGGGTAGTCTTGAACCCCAGGGCTCAGACAGTCCTCTTACCTCAGCCTCCCAAAGTGCTGGGATTATAGGCGTGAGCCACTACCTCCAGCCAGCAGCATTTCCTAACACACATGCCAGACACTGTAGTAAGTCCTTCACATATGTTATAATTTTTTTTTTTTTTGAATCAGAGTCTCACTCTATCACCTAGGCTGGAGTTCAGTGGCACACTCATGGCCACTGCAGCCTTGGCCTGCTGGGTTCATGCGATCCTTCCACCTCAGCCTTCCAAGTAGTTGGAACTAAAGGCACACACAACACCACGCCTGGCTAAGTTTCTGATTTATTGTAGAGATAGGTCTTGCCAAGTTGTCCAGACTGGTCTTGAAACCCTTGGCTCATACAATCCTCTGACCTCAGCCTCCCAAAGTGCTGGGATTACAGGCATGAGCCACCGTACCCAGCTACATATATTATCTTACTTGCCACTTTTGTGGATGATAAAACCGAGGCATACAGTGGCTAAGTAACTTGCCCAAGATTACCAACTCATAAGCGACAAGTGGAGGCTTTCAACTCAAGTCCACTTGTGCCTAGCCACTAGAGTATATTACTTTTAGAGGTGCACTGAGAATTTGCTAGAGTAGAGCTCATAAAACCGAACCTTGCTAATGTTTGTTTCTTTGGTGCTTCTGTTTCCTCAAAATCTCATTCCTTCTCTCTCATTCTGTCTCCTAGTTCTGTAAGTCCATCAATAACTCATGTCCTTATTTGTTTATAGCCAGTCTTTTTTTATTTTAAAGGTACTCAGTATAACCTACAATTTGATTTTATAAAAATATGTCTAGGCAGGGCGTGGTGGCTCACACCTGTAATCCCAGCACTTTAGGTGGTGGAGATGAGAGAATTCGAGATCAACCTGGGCAATTTGAGGGAAACTTGTCTTTACAATAAATCAAAAAATTAGCTGGCATGGTGGCACACACCTGTGGTCTCAGCTACTTGGAAGGCTGAGGTGCAAGGATCGCCTGAGCCCAGCAAGTCAAGGCTGCAGTGGCCATGATTGTGTAACTGCACACCAGTCTGGGAGACAGAGTAAGACTCTGACTTTTAAAAATATGTATATATATACACACACTAGAAAAAATATTATTTGAAAATTACTCTTTTTTTTTTCACCTTACTCCAAGCTTGGAAAGAAAATTATTTTTTTTTATGAAAGTAATGATAGCTTTCTCACCAACCCAAGACAGTACCAATATGTTATAATATTTCACAAATCCTTCACAAATCCTTCTTTTTGTCAACATCTTGTTGTAATTTTTCCCTATTATTAAGTGATGAAAACAATTATAGGATGTAAAATAACAGAATCATTTATATATTTAAAATATCTCTGTGCAACTTGCTTGTGAGCTACTGGTTTTATTCTGTTCTGCCAGGTTATATTATTGGATCAATTGGCCAGTCTTCTTCCATTTAACCTCATGAATAATACTATTTTACCATGGCAGTAGAGATCCTTAATAATGACAAAGTTTTATTTTTAAATTAAAAATGAAAATAGGTGATTGGCATGAAGTGAAGATGGTAATTCTGAAAATGCTGACTAAAACATTAACACTGGAGCAAGTTAATTCTGAAATGCCCTGGATCTATAGCTATTATTCACTAAGTCATCATTCTGTAATAGAAATTCTGATGCTCCTGAAATCAACGTTCTAGCATTTTGATTATATAAACACATTTCTGTTTTAAGCCAATGTGATAGGTCTCCACTTTGACACTACGTTAATGTGGCTACAGCCATTTAATTTTAGCTGGCAGCAAAACTTAAGTGTGGAAATTAGGGATTGGGTTTACTCCAGCCTGAGTAGATGTCTTTGGCTCATAGCTAAACACAATTCTTGGAGCTTCCTTAGTTACAAGGGAGACTATTTTGTTAAATTAAGAAGGCTGTATTCTCTCTGGCCTACATTCTTCTATCAAAAGGTTAACTTCTAAAGAATGCTCTCTTATTTTCTTAGTTTGGTATTAATGGGACAGTGACCATTAATGTAAGAAAACTTGATGACTGGTAGATCCTACTTTTTTTTTTTTCTGAGTTGGAGTCTCACTCCGTCGCCCAGATTGAAGTGCCGTGGCACGCTCATGGTCACCGCAGCCTTGACCTGCTGAGCTCAGGCAATCCTTCTGCTTTAGCCTTCCAAGTAGCTGGAACTACAGACACACACCACCATACCCGGCTAGTTTTTTTATTATTATTATAGAGTAGAGGTCTCGCCAAGTTTCTCAACTGGTCTCAAACCCCTGGACTCAGGCAATCCTCTCACTTCATCCTCCCAAAGTGCTGGGATTACAGGCTGAGCCACTGTGCCTGGCCTACCAGATACTTCTAATGACTCAAAAGCATCAAGTATGTCATACCTGTGTACATATGCTCTTCTTTTTTTTTTTTTTAATTTTTATTGTAGGGACGAGTTCTTGCCAAGTTGCCCAGGCTGGTCTCAAATCTCTGAGCTCAGGCAATCCTCTCGCCTCGGCCTACCAAAGTGCTGGGATTACAGACTTGAGCCACCCGGTCCAGCAAGTCTAACTTTCTTTTTTTTTTTGAGTTGGAGTCTCACTCTCTCACCCAGACTCTGGAGTGCAGTGGCAGCTTCTGGCCACCGCAGCCTCAACCTGCTGGGCTCCGGCAATCCTTCCGCCTCAGCCTTCCGAGTAGCTGGAACTACAGGCGCGCGCTACTACGCCCGGCTAATTTTTGATTTACTGTAGAGATAAGGTCTCGCCAAGTTGCCCAGGCAGGTCTCGAACCCTCGGGCTCAGGCAATCCACTCACTTGAGCCTCCCAAAGGCGCGGGATTACAGACTGAGCCACCGAGCCTGGTCTACATATGCTTTTCTAGAATTCCCTTTACAATTCAGATTACCTCCCTCAGGAAGCTTTCCCTGACCACCATCCCAGCTCCTTGGATGAAGATGTCTCTCCTCCATTTTCCTATATTACCTTGTTCATGCCTCATTCGCAGACCTGTGAGCATG
The DNA here is from genome assembly GCF_000164805.1 of Carlito syrichta. Classification (NCBI taxonomy): domain Eukaryota; kingdom Metazoa; phylum Chordata; class Mammalia; order Primates; family Tarsiidae; genus Carlito; species Carlito syrichta. The sequence goes on from NW_007248692.1 coordinate 343,872, forward strand.
TGTTTTCTTTCTGAAGACCTCACTCCCTGTAGTTTCAGTGAGAGCAGGAATGGTACCTAATGAGAATTAATTTTTTTCAGTTCCTAGTTAGTGCTTGGTACTAAAAGGACAATATTTATCAATTTAATGAAATGAATAAGTGCATCTACAGGCAAATTAGCTGGTTATTAGAACATGTACACAAGGCAGTAGAATTTGCTTCCTAAAAATTACATTTTCATACAATATCCAGTTATTTCTCCATATCTTCCCTTTCCTGTCCTCTCCCACCCATAAGTAGCATGTGTGTAGCTAGCTGGAACAAGAATGTAGTCCTTTGGTTCTGAGGCAGAGCTTTCTGGGCAAACACAACTGCCTCCTGGTAGAAGGAACTATCTCCAAGATCTTGTCTTTAGTAAGTATGACAAAATCAACTATGCCTCTGAAGCAGGGGAGACCCTAAGTCTACAGACATCTGCCCCAGAAGCAATCTCCAGGTGGATCTCAACCCAGAGGGTGCTTGACTCCATACAAGAAAGAATTCAAGAGCAAGTCAGAGTTGAAAACAAACGTGATTTTATTGTGAAGGAAAGAGCATAAGGCAAGCAAAATGGGAAAAAGGCAGAGAGGTTGCTGTTCTAAAGACAGAGTAGTTCCCATACATTGCTGCAGTTTCAGTTAGAAAGTGAAAGCAAATTTATTGAAATAACACAGCAGGCTACTCCATAGGCAAAATAGCCCTAACTGGTCTATAAAGGAAAAACAGCAGTCATATGTCACTGGGGTTTTATTTTGAGCCATCTTTTGATTATATGCTAAGCAAGGGGTGCAAGAAGGGGTCAGGAGACCCCAGAATCAGAGTCCTTCCCCTTTTATAGGCCATGTAGGGTAACTTTCAGGAGTTGCCATGGCAATTGTAAACTATATTGTGTGGAGTGTCACTTTGCATGTTAATGCCTAATAATTAGCATACAATGAGCAAAAAAGTTGGGTGAAAGGTAAAGTCTTGGCTGTCTTGGCTTGAGTCAGTTTCAGTGGTTCTCAGCTGCATCCTGTCTTATCAGTGGGACCTTGTAACTTGTGTCTTAGAGAGGGAATCAGCCCTGCTGCTTGTCATGGGAAACTAGTCCGCCTAACGCCTATCTCACCTCCACTTCACCACACCAGTCTAATGGCTTCTCTTCTAATCCCAAAGCAAACATCTATATCAGTGGAGATAAACCTTTTTTAAGGATAGAGAAGTACAGATGGGCAGAGCCCACCAAATTTTTGCACAATGTCAAGATAGACCACAGCCTCTTAGCTGGTTCATTGACCCTGAGTTAAGATCCTCTGCTTAAGGTCTTCTTTAGGATATGCCCCTTAGCCACGCCCTCCATCCCGTAAATGTACAATCCTTCCTCTTACAAATGTTACTGAAATATGAGGGGTTCAGTCAGGGTCCTGCTGCTCACTGCACAAAAAGCCAATCACTGAGGCAACTAGTATTGCCAGGGAAGAGTCCTTTTACTTGGGTGGTATCAGCCAAAGAGAACAGGAAATTTCTTCTTAAATCTGTCTCACTATCCCATTTAAGTCAAGGGTTTATAGAGTGGGACAGGAATGCAGAAAACGAGAACTAAGGAGGGGTAGGAAAGAGGATTTGGCAAACAGGAGTTAGGGAGAGGTAAGAAGGGGGATCTGGTAAACAGGGATTAGGAAAGTGTTTGGTATCTCATTGTCTGGATGCAGTATCTGGTGAGTTTCAGGTTCTTTTTTTTCTTTTATTTGTTTTAAGTTGGAGTCTCATTCTGTCGCCCAGACTGGAGTGCAGCGGCCGCTCCCAGCCACCGCAGTCTCGACCTGCTGGGCTCCGGCGATCCTTCCACCTCAGCTTTCCGAGTAGTTGGAACTACAGGCGCGTGCTACCATGCCCGGCTAATTTTTTGATTTATTGTAGAGATGAGGTCTCGCCAAGTTGCCCAGTTTCAGTTTCTTGATATTATAAGCCCAAGGTCGGTTTCCTGAGCAAGGAACTCAGCTAAGACAATTGTATGTTTCAAGACCAGAAGGGCCGATTTCTATTATTTAAAAAACAAAATTGTTTATTTAAAAAAACAAAAAAAGTTACCATCAGTTCTATGTGGAAGTTGGGCCAGTTTCACAAACTCCTGGAATATGGGATCTAAATCATGCCCTTTAGAATTCCTTCTTTCTGCCTTTTAAAATCGTTCCCAGGGATCGGCACACCATGTGCACTCCATCATTGTTAGTGCAGGAAGGAGTCCTGTGCAAGTGTCTTCCTCACCATTCTAGAGAAACTGCCCTCGTGGAGGAAATTCATGATCTTTCCCAAGTCAGATGCGGTGATAGGACTAAACCCTGCCTTACCTAATAAAGAGACCTCACAGGACCATCTCCAACACTGCGAAGTTCTCCATCCTCTTGATTCTCACAGCATCACACTATTGGGCCTGTCTCTACTAGAGACTCCTTCTCAGACCTCTTTGCTGGCATCTCTTTCTTCTCCATTTTTTCTCACCTCCTTCCTCTGCTCTTTTCTCTGTAATCCTGGTCTTGGAAACCACTCCACATACAAAAATCCCATGTCTATATTTCCATTCCTAAGCTACAAAACTTTCATCTCAGTCGCATTCGTAATTTGTGGATACTTCATCTGTATGTTAAAAACAAAACTTGGCCAGGTACAGTGGCTCACACCAGTAATCCCAGCACTTTGGGAGACTGAAGTGAGAGGATCACTTGGCCCAAGAGTTTGAGATCAGCCTGGGCAACATAGCACGACCTCATCTCTACATAAAATCAAAAAATTAGCTTGGCTTGGTAGCATGTGCCTGTAATCTTAGCTACTCGGGAGACTGAGGCAGGAGGATTGCCTGAACCCAGGAGGCTGAGGCTTCGGTGAGCCATGATCGTGCTACGGCACTCCAGCCTAGGTGACAGAGTAAAACCCAGACTCAAAAAAAAAAAAAAAAAAACCACAACTCATTTTTCCACCCACCTACCTCATCTTCCATATCTCCCTATTTGGATTTGTATCAAGTGTTTGACTGTCATCTAATGTTATTCCCTTCCAGTGTGTGTGCCTCATACAAAATCTCATTTGGAGGCCGGATGTGGTGGCTCAAGCCTGTAAACCCAGCACTTTGGGAGGCCAAGGCAAGAGGATTGTCTGAGCCCACAGGTTTGAGACCAACCTGGGCAACTTGGTGGGACCTCATCTCTACAACAAATAAAAAAACTAGCTGGGTGTGGTAGTGCATGCCTGTAATTCCTGCTACTTGGAAGACTGAGGTGAAAGGATCATCTGAGCCCAGTAGGTCAAGGCTGCGGTGGCCATGAGTGTGCCACTGCACTCCAACCTACGTGACAGAGTGAGACTCCAACTCAATCAATCAATCAATAAAATCTCACTTGGATGTGCCACTTCTAGTTCCCTTACCCTCTTCTCAGACCCAGGTTTCCATAACAGCTTCTGAACACAAACAAAACACTTTAACAGTTACTAAAAGTCGGTCACTATCCTAAGTCCTTCGTATATTTTGTCTACTTTAATCTTTACACCCTATGAGTTGGTATCACTTTAATATGTGCTTTACAACACGGTTCCCAACCCCCAGGCCACAGACCAGTATTCTGGGAAAGGGGTGGGAGTTCCCAGAATCAAGGATCCCTCCTCTTTTTTGGGAGCATGTAGGATAACTTCCAGGAGTTGCCATGGCAACTATAAACTATCATTGTGCGGATGGGAGTGCCTTTTAGCATTATAATTAGCATATCATGAACAAAAAGATTGGGTGGAGGGTAAGGTCTTGGCTACATTGGTTTGAGTTCGTTTTGGCGGTTCTCAGCTTCATCCTGTCCTATTAGAAGAGCCCTGTAGACCAGGCTCGGTGGCCCAGTCTGTAATCCCATCACTTTGGGAGGCCAAGGTGAGTGGATTGCCTGAGCCTGAGGGTTCGAGACCCGCCTGGGCAACTTGGCGAGACCTCATCTCTACAATAAATCAAAAATTAGCCGGGTGTGGTAGTGCGCACCTGTAGTTCCAGCTACTTGGAAGGCTAAGGCAGAAGGATTGCCGGAGCCCAGCAGGTCGAGGCTGCAGTGGCTGGGAGCGGCCACTGCACTCCAGTCTGGGTGACAGAGTGAGACTCCAACTCAAAAAAAAGGGGGGGCCGGTAACTGGTGTCTTAGAGAGGAAATCAGCCCTGCTGCTTGTCATGGAAAATTAGTCCTAACGCCTATCTCACCTCCACTTCACCACACCAGCCCAATGGCTTCTTTTCTAATCCTTTCCTCTTCCCAAAGCAAACATCTACACCAGTGGAGATAGGTCTTTTTTAATGCTAGAGAAGTACAGAAGTATACCAACTCTTTGCACAATGTCAGGAGGGTCACAGGCTCAGAGCAGAGCTGGTTCATTGACACCGAGTTAAGATCCTCAGCTTAAGGTCTTCTTTCGGATATGCCCTTTACTCACTCCCTCCATCTCCCAAAGGTGCAATCCCTCCTTTAACACATGTTAATGAAATGTGAGCAGTTTGGGGTCCTGCTGGGCACTGGTTTGTGGCCTGTAGGAAACCTGGCCACACAGCAGGAGTTGTGCCCTATTGGAAACCTGGCCACACAGCAGGAGTTGAGTGGTAGGTGAACCAGCAAAGTTTCATCTGTTCTTACAGTCACTCCCCATCAGTTGCTTTTCTGCCTGAGCGCTGTCTCCTGTCAGATCAGTGGCAGCATTCGATTCTCAGAGGAGTGTGAACTCTACTGTGAACTACACATGTGAGGGATCTAGGTTGCACGCTCCTTATGAGAAGCTAATGCCTGATGATCTGAGGTCGAGCTGAGACGGTGATGCTAGTTCTGGGGAACGGCTGCAAATCCAGATTAACGTGAGCAGTGAGGTTTGACTGCACAGAGACCATCATAAATCAATTGCTTGCAGACTCCTATCAAAACTCCATCAGGGAGTGGCAATTGAGTGGATGTACTTCAATTGTATATTCAGTTGCATCTGGTGGCAGGCTCTAAGTCAGAATCTGACACTTATTTTAGTCTTGCGTGTGCCCCGCCCATTATTTTGTTTACCACTTCTGTCCAACTTCTTTTCTGCACGGTGCACTTGTCTTAGTCACAGTTCTGGTAAGCCCACAAGTTAACCCTAGCCAAAATGAATAAAGAAACAAATGTCACTGGAGAGCTTCTTAAAAAGGGGGAAAGACCCAAGGATGGGACAGCAGAAGACTCTAAGACTACCAACAAAAAGAAAGCTGCATTTAAAAGAAAAAAGCAAGAGTCCTACATATTTATAAGTTCATCACAACAGGTGATTTCACATTCTCCAAGCCCTCTTTGTATAATATGTGATGACCCACTGTCCAACGAAGCCATGAAACCTTCAAAACTGCTTCACCACATGGAGACCAAACACTCTGCATTAAGAGACAAGCCTCTGGAGTTATTCAAAAGAAAACAAGTGAACACAAAGAACAGAAGCAGTTACTGAAGGCCATCACATCATCAAATGTGTTTGCACTGAGAGCATCACTGTTAGTGACTAACTGCATCACTAGAGCTAAGAAGCCCTTTACTATTGGTGAAGAGTTGATCCTGCCTGCTGCTAAGGACATTTGTTGTGAACTTTTAGGAGAGGCTGCAGTTCAAAAGGGGGCATGTGCTCCTTTTCCGGCTAGCACCATAACCTGACAAATTGATGAAATAGCAGAGGAGGCACAGTTGTTAGAGAAAATTAATGAGGCACCGTGGTATGCAATCCAGGTTGACGAGTCCAGCGCTGCTGACAAGGCAACAATGCTCAGTGTGATATATTTTTCAGGAGGATGTGCATGACGATATGTTATGTGCACTTTTATTGCTGACCAATATGACACCTGCAGAATTATTCAAGTCTTTGAATGGTTACACATCAGGAAAACTAAACTGATCATTTTGTGTTGGTATATGCATGGACCGAGTGGCTGCCATGACTGAACGGCTTTCTGGTTTTACTACTCGGATCAAAGAGGTCACTTCTGAATGTGAGTCTACGCACTGTCATCCACAGAAAAATGCTAGCTAGCCACAAGAATGTCACCCGAACTTAACAACATTTTGCAGGATGTGATTAAAGGTATCAACCACATTAAAGTACATGCCCTTAACTCACATCTGTTCATGTAGCTCTGTGAGGAGATGGATGAAGAGCACACACATCTTCTCTTATACACAGAAGTGAGATGACTTTCTAAAGGTAGATCACAGACCAGAGCTTCTGAATTACGAGCACCACTCCAGAGATTTCTTTAAGAAAAAACAGTCACCACTGGCAGCACATTTCGGTGACACAGAATGGGCCACAAAATTTGCTTGCTTGTGTGCCATATTCAACCTGCTCAACAAACTCAATCTGTCCCTTCAGAGGAGAAAGACAACTGTGTTCAAGTCAGCAGAGAAAGTGGCTACATTCAAAGCTAAACTGGAATTATAGGGGTGACGCGTGAACACTGGGATTTTTGGCATGTTTCAAATCTCAAAGCAGAGATTTTGAACGAGACTGAGCCAGGGCCTTCTGTCTCCCAGCTGGTGCATGATCTCCTATCTCAGCTTTCAAAAGAGTTTGAGCTTTACTTCCCAACCATGAAAGACCCCCAAACTGGGAAGGAATGGACCTGTGACCCATTTGTGAATAAGCCAGATGAATCGACTTTATCCATGCTAGAAGAGGATCAACTGCTTGAAATCACAAATGATGGTGGCCTTAAAAGTATGTTTGAGATAATTTTAAATCTCCATGCATTCTGGATTAGAGTCAAGGTGGAATATCCTGAGATTGCCACAAAAGCATTGAAAAGCCTGCTTCCATTGCCAACATCCTTTCTTTGTGAAACAGGGTTTTCTGCAGTGACAGCAACCGAAATGAGATTATGGAATAGACGGGACATAAGCAACACACTTCATGTGTCATTGCCTCCCATCACCCCCAGATGGGACTGTCTGGTTGCAGGAAAACAAGCTCAGGGCTCCCTTTGATTCTGCATTACGGCCAGTTGTATAATTATTTCATTATATATTACAATGCAATAATAATAGAAATAAAGTGCACAATAAATATAATGTGCTTGAATGATCCCGAAATCATCCCTCTACCACTGGGCTGTGGAAGAATTGTCTTCCACAAAACCGGTCCTGATGCCAAAAAGGTTGGGAACCGCGGCTGAAAACCAAGGGTTAATCTCTCTAGAGATAGTAATTTACTCAGCCCCCTCTGTAAGAGGTGGTATCATGATTTGACTCCAGAACCCACTAACCTGTACTGTCTTTTCCAGAATTCTTCAGTTCTTCTTTTTTCTTCTTCAGTGTATCCTGTGTATCACGGCTGCCAGAAAAATTCTTTTAGCGGGCTGCCATTTTATTAGTCTCTTGCTCTAAGAGGAAGGAGACTTAATGAGTAGATATTGTTGTATGAGCTTTCACTGAACACCTGCCCCAGTGCCCTCTTCTGAGATTTGTCATCCTGCTCAGAATCCCTTCTCTAGGGAACTGAACTCAACTCTGTCATCAACTCTCAGCTCCACTGGTTGTCTTGATTTCAGTATCACCTGTACCTTCAGAGGATGCCTTTGAAGCAGGACAGCTAGCACGGCTTGAATATAGATAGTGAGTTTCTCACAGGCAGGCTTAGATAATTAGGCAACTAGATGGTCAGGCATCTGGGGACCATCTTATGGGGACATAACTCTTAAACAACCACACACTGATGGAAATCCAGGCCCAACCTCGGAATGTGGAGCAGCTGGCTACAGGAATTGAGAACAGGATACTTAGTGAGATAATGGAGACATTGAGGCTTGGTGCTGTAAGAAAACTTAATTGAGGAGCAATTTTCCTATGATCTCAAAAGTTCCTCATGACACAAGCAAGCTTAGGAGTAAAATGATAAGAATTAAAACTTGTGATCAAAGCTTAGCTTAGAAATAGGTTGCTCAATCATCTTTGTGGATAATATATAAAGCTTTCTGCTAACAGTAAACATGTGCCCTTTCTCTTAAGGTCACCTGTGTTATCTCTTGCACATGTCATTTCTTTTTCTTTTCTCTCTAATAAACCGTACTTTATTTATTTATTATCTACTTATTTATTTTGAATCGGAGTCTCACTCTGTCACTCGGGCTGGGATTCAGCAGCATGATCAAGGCTATCGCAGCCGTGACCAGCTGGACTCAAGCAATCTTCTGTCTCAGCCTTCCAAGTAGCTGGGATGATAGGCATGCGCCACCACGCCCGGCTAATTTTTAAGAATTGGTTGTAGAGACAAGGTCTTACCATCTTGTCCAAGCTGGTCTCGAACTCCTTGGCTCAGGCAATCCTCTCGCCTTGCCCTCCTAAGGTGCTGGAACTATAGGTGTGAGTCACCACGCCTGGCTGGTACTTTGAACCTCTCTCTGTGATTTGCACTGAAATGCCATTCTGTGGCAAGCTAAGGACCCACAGAATGGCTACACCCCATGCCACCCCACAACACCTCCCTCAGTCCCAATTCCGGAGGCCTCACTATCCAGGCCAGTCTTCCCTCTCTCCTGCCAGAGAAAGAGATGCAAATACCACTAGTCCACTTGGATTCTGTCATTTTCAAATCCAGAGTCTTCCAAAACATTTTTACAACCTTTTCTACCTTATTAACACTATTGCTCACCGTATCTGAATACCAATCAATCCATGCAGTCCACTTTCTTTTATTCTATCTGGTGAAATTTAACTTCCATTGTTTTTTTTTAATTTATTTTTTTAATTTAATTAGTTTATTTTTTTAAATTTATTTTAAAGATGTGGGGTAGGTATGCAAATGTTCATTATGCAGGTACCTTTGTTGATGAAGTGTGCCCCTCCTTCCCCTGGCAGGTTTCCTCAACTGCCAATCTCACTCCGCTCCCCTGGCACTTTCCCACTACTGCCAATTCCACCTTCCTTCCCCTGGCCGTTTCCCAGTACTGCCAATTCCTTTCTTACAGTATTATGATAAGTATTCAAGGTCCACTTGTGTGTGAGAACATATGGTACTCTGTTCTTTGTTTCTGTGATAGACCACTGAGTATGATAGACTCTAAATCCATCCAAGTTCCTGCGAAGTTCATATGTTTGTCCTTCTTTATGGCTGCATAATATTTCATCGTGTATATGTACCACATTTTTTAATCCAGTCCAGCTTTGATGGGCAATATGGTTGGCTGCAAGTTTTTGCTATTGTGAATAGAGCTGCAATAAACATGCGTGTGTAGGTATCTTTTTGGTAGAATGATTTGAGTTCCTCCGGGTATATTCCCAATAGGGGAATTTCTGGGTCATATGGAAGGTCGATTTCTAGCTCTTTCAGAAATCACCACACTGTCCTCCGAAGAGGTTGCACTAGTCTGCATTCCCACCAGCAATGTAGAGGCATTCCCTTTCCTCCACATGAAAATATGGAACGCTTCACGAATTTACGTGTCATCCTTACACAGGGGCCATGCTAATCTTCTCTGTATCGTTCCAAAGTTAGTACATGGGCTGCCAAAACAAACACAGGCTTCTATTATTTATTCATTTCGTCATGCTGTTTTTCAACTAGAAATGCCTGCAGTAGGGCTCCTGCCCTTCCAAATTGGACTCATTTGAAAGCCTCACCTCAAAGTCTCTTTCTTCGTTAATTTCTTCCTTAACCATTCTAATCTTCTTCCTTCTTAGAATTTCTACTGAGTATATTGTCTGATTCACATTACTTATCTATCACTATGATTATATGGAATATATTGCTTCATATCTGCATAGTTAGGAGAACATATCAGAAGGGTGCTTTTCAGAACCCGGGGAGAGTCTTGTCCAAAAACAAGCTCCAGAGTCATTCTTAGAAAACAGAACCACCTTGCTACTCTCTAAATGACATTATTCACCTTGAAAGAAAATTTGTACATTCAGTCCTGCCATCTCGTTATAGTATTCTATTATAGGTGACACATGTGTTAACCTTGTCTCCTTAACAAACCCATACATTTCTAGAGGGCAAGATCCTGTCTCTTACCTGTATCCCCTGTGGCATCTGTAGTAATTCTTTCAAGCAGGTAGCCAATACTCAGTAAATACTCCTTTATTAATTCATTGATAATTTTCAACTCAGGAGCTATATGCTCGAATGTTAATTCTTCATTTGACCAAAGACAAATGATTTTAAGACCAGGAAAGTATTTTCCTCAATTGGTTAATAAGCAAAGATTTTCCCCATAGCTTTCAAGCTATAGTACTAAAAACCTTTCGTGTCAGTGTACTTCTACGTTCCAGAATCACTCTTAGAAGACAGAACCAGCTTGCTACTCTCCAAATGACATTCTCCACCTTGAAAGAAAATCTACGTTGTAAGTCTCATGGTGAATTTAAAAGAAAGTGTTCACAGTTACCGTAGAGTTGGTTGGGTCACTCACTCGTCAACACTGTGTTGCTGTGTGAGAAGAACTGTTTACTTTCCTGACCTTATGTTCTTATAGTGTCATAAATTGAAATTTTGACTTGCTCTGATAAACACTTGGCGCTGATTGTATCCTAACACTAAGCCTCTTGTTTCCTGCACCAAGGTGAACTCCATCCTCAACCACAAAGCTCAGAGCTTAAAACACATAGCTCAGTGTTCTATCTGATAGACATTTCTGTGGTGGTGTGTTACCACAATTGTAGAAAAATGAAGTTAACATGCTGATCCTATGTAGGGACATATTCATGAAGATTCAGAAACATCAGGGTACAATGGGGGAATAGCTAAAATGTAGATTTAAGATCATTATATTAAAAGGAGATACATAAATACAGGGAAATGTGACTTGAATAATTTATTATCGTCTAAGAAGTTATGTAAACTGAGCATTTTTCTGTCCCACAGTGACCAAAAAGGAAGAAGTAAAAATAATTATGGTGAAGCACTACAGAATAGGTTTAGATGAAAAATATGAAGTAACAAAAAAGTGGTCTTTGAATGATCTACAGATGATTGATGGAATAGAAGCAGATACCGTAAGTGACATGTGGAATCATATCCTGGAGATCTTTATGTTGATATACTGTTTCGTATATTCTTGGCATGTGCTAAGTGTTAAGATGACATTATAGTGTTCTTAAGTGGTACTGTTTAATCTACCAGGATGATCTACAGGTTTGGGATTTTTTTTTTTTTAGTTTAAACTGGAATTTTGTCTATTAAATTTAAAAGCATCTTTCCTTAGGGCCTTTTAACAGATTAAACACAATCTACAGTCAATCCTGAAACTTTAAACATAATTTTTTCAAATAAATGATGTTTCTACCACCACTCTCTCCCCATCACAATTTCATCAATAAATTCTGGGAATTCCTTCCCTCATCTTTATTTATTTATTGATTTACTTACTTATTTTTGAGTCAGAGTCTCACTCTGTCACCCAGACTGGAGTGCAGTGGCACACTCATGGCCACTGCAGCCTTGACCTGCTGGGCTCAGGCCATACTTCTGCCTCAGCCTTCCAAGCAGCTGGGACCACAGGCAAGTGCCACCATGCCTGGCTATTTTTAAAAATTTATTGTAGAGACAAGCTCTCACCAAGTTACTCAGGCTGGTCTCGAACCCCTGGACTCAGGCAATTCTCTCACCTCTTCGTCACAAAGTGCTGGGATTACAGGCGTGAGCCACCATGCCTAGCTCTAAATTTTACTTTCAGCAAGCCCACTTCATCCTCCAGAAGGATCATATAACTCTTGGAAATCCTAGAATCTTAGAGTTGAGAGGGGAGAAAGAGTGGACATTACAATCTTCCCTCTTGATGAGGAATTTTCCTAGTCTGTCCTGAACTCTTTTGTTAGTGGAGAACTCTTCCCCCCTTGAACTTTATACACCCACAATTCTTAAGTACTAACTCCTTAGTACTTAGTACTTAGGTTTAGAATGTCCAATCACCTCCGACGCTTACACACATTTCCCACTGGGTAAAGTCCTGTTCATGACCCCACCCCTAATACCCATTGCAGAATGGATGGAAATGTATTATAGCCAAAATCCTACAAATGGTAAGTTAGTTTGCTCTATATCCCTTCTGGATGAAAGCTCCTTTAAAAAGGGGACCATGATTTTTCATCCTTTATCATAGTCACCTGCCTGATAGATATTAGGTACTCAATAAATATTTGTGGTGGTGTTGTTGAATGAATTAAAACTTAAGCTCAATTATTCTTAATCCTAATAAGTACTATATTCTTAGTTTGGTCTATCGTTCCAACTTTCCAGATCTTTTAATATCTTGATTTTTTTTTTTTTTTTTTTTTTTGAGTTGGAGTCTCATTCTGTCACCCAGGCTGGAGTGCAGTGGCATGAACGCAGCCACCACAGCCTTGACCTCCTGGGCTCAGGTGATCCATCTGCCTCAGCTTCCTGAGTAGCTGAGACTGCAGACATGTACTACCATGCCTGGCTAATTTTTATTTTAGTTTAGTTTTGTTTTGTGGAGATGAGATCTCACTGTGGTGTCCAGGCTGGTCTTGAACTCCTAAACTCAAGCAATTCTTTCACCTCGGCCTCCCAAAGTGCTGGGATTACAGGCATGAGTCACCATGCTCAGCCTAACACCTTGATTTTTTAATACCACTATGGTATAATCCAGATTTAATGAGCACAACTTTTAGGACTTCATCCGAGTCAATAATAAAATGGACGAAGCAGGCAAGGCCAAGTACATACCTCTCTGTATTGATGGTTGTCACTACTCCCCTCCAAGTACTGTTACCCGCTACCATCCCACACTTAGTAAACTCTTATGAGGCACCAAGCCAAGCCTCTTTCATATTTATTTTTACATAATCATCACAAAACCTCATGATTTCAATTCTATCTTACTCTCATTTCACACATGCAGAAAATGAGACTTAAAGAGATTGGCTTGCTCAAGGTCACATAATTTTTTTTTTTTGTATTAATAATGGTTCTTTTTTATTTTTAATTAAAGCTCCTAGGTTCTCATTTTCTTTTACTCAGAGAAATAAAAAGATTATGTTCTAACTTCAAATTTTTTTTTTCATTAATCAGTATTTTTTATTATGGTTTTGTGGGGTACAGTTAAGGGTTAGGTGTACAATGACGTTTCATTCAGGCACCCTGTAGATAGGAGTGTTTTCCCATCCCCCGACAGATATTTGCTACTGTTAATCCCATTCCCCTCCCCCCCATAGTTCCCAGTACCATCAGTCATTTTCTTATAGTATTGCATTGGATGTTCAAGGTCCATTATATGAGTGAGAACATGTGATATTCGGATTTTTGTTTTTGTGAGAGGTCACTCAGTATTATAGACTCTAGTTCCATCCAGGTTGCAGCGAAATTCATGATTTGGTCACATAATTTTTAAGTGATAGGGCTAGACTTCACTCAGAAATCTATTAATATTCTTTCTTTGGATTGATTGTTTAACATCTTGACAAATATATTTCTTCATTCATTCATTGACGATTTATGGCGTACCAAGTCCTGCTAGGCTCTGAGGATACAGTGGAGAATGAGATGGCCATAAGGACTTAATTCTGCTTTAATTAATTAATTAATCACCTAGTCTGATTATCTAAATTTTGCCCTTTACTGATATCAATATTTGCTGTCTGCTATTACCTTGAATTATCACCTAGGAATGTTTTTTTACAGATTTAGTGTGTTTGGCATGACTTCTTGGGGGAAAGAATGCTGGATTTCATTGTTCTGTTTCTCACATAATCATATGACATTTTTCTGTCAATATATTCTACCTGAATGATTGACTTAGGAAATGGCTAAATATATGATTGCATATTCATATGAGGGAATATTATACAGCCATTATAAAATATATT